>NC_133153.1:38005490-38305490 GCF_048418815.1 Hemitrygon akajei
TAATTGAGTTAATCAAACATCACTATTAAACTTTTAAATGCTAATTAATTGTGCTTTTTAAAATAAAATAAAAGAGCTGGATGGTGTATCTTGTATGTGGATATGCAGTAATAATCACAAACACAAGAGATTTTGCAGATGCTGGCAATCAGGAGGAACAAACACAAAATGCTGGAGGAACTCAGCAGGTCAGACAGTATCTATGAAGAGGAATAAACAGAGGTTGTTTCAGGCCAAGACCCTTCATGAAGGCTTCATCATTTTCAGAAGATCATCTTTCTGTGGATGAATAAGCATTGTTATCCATTAATAATACCAACACCGAGAATGTTAGTCCCTTGCTAAATGGATTAAGGTTTGAAATGATTGACGATATAGATGGTTAGTACTTTAATATCAATGTACTGTTTTAATGCAATTATTACCCTTCCAGGAACCTGGAGAGGAATGTAGCAATGAGAATGCATGATGTGGTAAATAGGTTCACAGTGACTAAAGTACTGCTTGTTCTCAGACAGTCCCTCCACAGACAGTGTGGAGGACAACTTGCTTCTACACCAATTTGGTAGAAGCAAACCTGTCTGAGACTGCTTGTTCTCAGACAGTCCCTCCACAGACAGTGTGGAGGACAACTTGCTTCTACACCAATTTGGTAGATTCTGAAGGTCCTGAAAAAGCCAATGTGAGAACTGCAGGTGGGGCAGGATTGCTTGACAAGGACAGTTTAGTAGTTTGGGGAGGTGGCATATTCTGCCATTTACTCTGGCCTATTGTGTGCTCATGATGAACGGATTCAAGTTCTCAGTGCCATCCCAAATGCTTGTTCACCACTCTCATTCAGGAGTCATTGGCTGGTGGACAGGTTACACATTTTCAAGGGGGAGGATAGAACACAGAGCATTACTGCGTTGTGTTTGGCCCACAATGTTGTGCCGACCTTCACCACCCACATAACCCTCCATTTGTCTTTCATCTATGTGCCAAAGGGAGCTTGAGAAAATCCATGAACTTTTCATTTCTCCACTTGTGAGTCTCATTCCATGACAGAAGATCTATTTAATGTCAGGCCTGTGAAAGATCCATTCTGAGCAAAATTAGAAGCTTGATGAAGGGGTTTTTGCCCTGGGAAAGGACTTTAACATTGGTTCACTGATCCTGTCAGTGGGTTTAGGGTTACACAGAGACTGTGTGGATGATATGTCTCCTGTATGTTTATGTGCTTTTGGTAGGTAGTCCATGTCTCAAATACACTAAGGGGAAGGATCATTGTGGCATAGTAAGCCCAAAGCTTTTGCACAGGTGTTGATCTTCAGACACTTCTGTAGATGGCAAAAGACTTTGCTGACAACATAAAGGTGATGGTGTATTTCAACACTGGTGTCTGTTGTGCTTGCTCTTGCTAGCCCCAGCTTTGCAGCACTTTGCAAAATGATTTTTCTTCCAATAATTATTGCAAGACTTACCATTAGCAGGGCATGTTTTTTGGAATGTGTCTATCTCCACATTTGCTGCATTTGTTGCTTAGGCCTTCCTTTTTGCTTTGTTGTTGCTTTGGGAGATGCCTTGTGCTCTGCCCCTCTGTTTTTACAGCATGCACTGTTGCTTCTGTCCTCTGCAGCTCCTTAGCTTTTGTGCTCATGTGCTCTCCACTGCCCTGCACATATCCACAGCCTTTTCCAGCATCAAATCTCTTTCACACAGCAATCGTTCTCTGAGACCACTGTCTGGGATTCCACAACTATTTGGTCTCTAACTAGTGAGTCTCTCAAACCTCCAAACTCACAGAACTTACTCTGTGTGTGAAGTTCAGCTAAGTATTGGTCAAAGCTAACACCTTGTTTCTGGTTACGGGAAAAAAATCATAACTCTCAAAGGTGGCGTTTTTACTTGGAACAACACACTCCTCAAATCTTGTCATCAGAGTGTCCAATGTAAAAGATGTTTCATCAATTTGAAAGCTGTTACAGATGTCCAAAGCATTTTCAGCAATTATGTGCAGAAAAATAGACACTTTCTACTTCTTGTCAGTCCAATGTCCTCTACTCGCCGCTGAATAAATATTGAATCGCTGTTTGAAGAGTTTCCAGTTATCCTTTAAATTGCCAGTAAACCGCAACTAAGCTTACCCATGATGGGAATTTTTGGCCCGTCACCTGAATTTCTGGTGAATCCCATGAATTTCAGGACACAATGTGCTCTATGGCCTCACTGGCCTGACCTGCTTCTCTCCATTGGAACTAGTTTCTCTTTCTTCAGTCACTCATTTACACTCTGTGTTTAGACCTCACACTGACTTCGGACACCATTTTATGTTTGTTCTTAGTAAAGACAAACAGCATGGGTAAATACTAGAACATTTAATTTACAGAAATGGCTTTAGCTCCAAGAGAAAGGTGCACATTGTTGATGAGGAAATGGAGGAAGTCTTTGTGGATTCTCTACTGACTGCTGGTGTTGGTAAAACAGAATGGATTGTTCCTGTGACTGTGAATGAGACAGTAATTCCATTCAAACTTGATACTGGAGCACAGATGAATCTGTTGTGCATGATTGATTACAAGACTCTGAAATTAAAGAGCAAGGTTCACCCAATTAAGTTAAAAGTGATAGGCTATACTGGAGAGAATATTCCAGTGAAAGGGGGCTGTATCGTGACCTTCAAGCACAAGGGTCAGCATCTAAATGCACAACTACTGATTATAGAAAAGAGAATACAGCCAATATTAGGTCTGAGTGCATGTGAAAATCTAAACCTGATGGAAAGAGTTTTCATAATGGCTTCACAGACCAAAGATGACTATGCGACATTCATGGAAGGGTACATAGATGTTTTGAGGGGCTCCGACACTTACCTGATGTAAGTCGAGAAACTCATAGTAGTATCCCTGAGAGCTCCAGAGAGGTTATGGAAGAGAAGCACAAGAACTCATCCTTCCATACACATCTGTACCAGCTACACTAGCATGACAGTCAGGATGTCAGTGCTGAACAGAAGGATCATGATGAAGAAGTCACCAGTCTTGCTTCCACATGATGGAGCTTTGGTTCAAAATCTGTCTCTCATTGACTTCCAGTTAAAGAGTGGAAATCTCCATGATCCTCTCTGAGGTTGAAGAGGAAAAATAAAAAGGAAGATGGGGAGACCACACAGTCCCCAAGGTCAGAACAACAGCAACAGTTCAACACAGACCAATTGGAGTTGCTATCTATGATACACAGTCAACAGAGGGAGCTCTGTGAATTAAGACAGAATAAGTTGGAAATTGTGTAAAGACTCACTGATCACATGGATGCAGTCCAGGGCTCCATTTTGGGGCATACAGAGTGAACGATGGTCAAACAGCAAGAACAAGAACAGAAATGAATAGATAGGATCTTGGCAGAAAGATGTGAAACAGAAAGGCACTAATATTAACACAGCAAATGAAAACAATACATCTGTAGAAACAAATAGCAGACCAAAAAGGATCATCAAACTGTCTCAGAGACTGATTGAAGGTTAATGAGTGAATAAGGGACTGTATTTGCTCATTACAATTGAAGTTATTATAGATATCTTTTGTTGGGAAGGATTATTGTTCCTTGCAGGTTTATAAGGACATAATATTGTGTTTGCTTTTCTTTAAAGGGGGAAGATATGTTATAATATCTTGTTTTTGATCCAAGATGGTGGCGCAATGCAGCTTGCAGCAGCCACTACAGAACTGATTATCTGTTATTTGTGAAGCGGGGTGCCATGCGCAATAATAATCGATTGAAAATGGACATGGAAGCATGGAGAAACATCGGGAAATTCCAGGAAGATCTTCTTTGTTGCTGCTGCTGCTGTGAGGTCCGGGACTCTGCTGGGAAGAACAGGTCCCCAGTCCTCGGGGTCGCGTTGCTGATGGCCGTTGGCAGGGCCATCTTAATACGCTTGGCAGAGGATGCAGCTCGGAGAAGCTGTGCCGGTGGGGATGGTCATCGGATCGGAGGTTCGACGGACTCAGGTCACTTTCGGTGTGTGCTGCGTCTGCAAGGCTGTTTTCGACGGAGCTTCCATTGTGTGCTGCGTCTGCGAGGCTGAGTCGGGCGGCGCCTTGGAAGTCCATAGCGGGGGTACTCCCTTCTGCTGCTGGCGTGGGATGGCGAGTCTGTCGGGACCCTGGGGACTTATGGAAACAGTGGTGATTTCTTTTGAACTTACAGTCCTAGGACACACTTACTATGGAAGAACTGTGTTATACGTCAGGAGCAGAGAGCTTATTCATGCCCATTTCTCATATGCTTCAGTCCACAATGACTTGGAACTTGGTCCACCCAAGTCATGTGCAAGCATTATCTGCGTACCACAGATGCACAAGTTATGTTTTTAAAGGCCAGCTTTATTTATCACATGTACATTGAAACATACAGTGAAATGCATTGTTTGCATCAACAACTAAGACAGTCTAAGGATGTGCTGGGGACAGCCTGCAATTGTCGCCATATTTCCAGCACCAAGATAGCATGTCCACAACTTACTAACTCTAACTCTGTGTCTTTAGAATGTGGCAAGAAACCCATGAGGTCAAGGGGAGAATGTACAAACTCCTTACAGACAGCAGTGGGAATTGAACCTAGATCAGTGATTGCTGGTGCTGTTAAGCATTACACTAATCATTAAGCTACTGTACCAGCTCAGTGTTCAAAGTTCAAAGTAAATTTTATTATCAAAGTATATATTTGTCATTATGTACAACTGTGCGATTCATTTTGTCGTCTGTATTCTCAGGAAATCTATAGAATAGGAACTATAACAGGATCAATGAAAGATCAACCAGGGTGCAGAAGACAACAGATTGCGCAGATGCAAATATACTGTAAATAGCAATAAATAATGAGATCATGAGATAAAGAGTCCTTAAAGTGAGATCATTGCTTGTAGAAATATTTCAATGATGGGGCAAGTCAGTGTAGTTATCCTCTTTTATTCAAAAGCCTGATGGTTGAGGAGTAGTAACTGTTCTTGAACCTGGTGGTGAGTCCTGAGGTTCTTGTACCTTCTACCCGACGGCAGCAGTGAGAAAAGAGCATGACCTCAGTGGTATAGAAGTCATCCACATCCCAATGTTGGGATGACACTGAGCGGTGGTAACATTAAACTAATTCCTTCCCCAAGCCCCACTGCAGCAAGAAGTTCATTGGTGATGGGTGAAGTACTGCAGCACAGAATTTCAGGAAACGTATAGGATGGTTACAAGCCTTGCTGGACATCAGTCTTCAGTGTGATAATGTGTGCTGTAGACCCACTGAATGAGAGAAAGTCAGATTCCACTGAAAATGACACCTTGAAGAATCATGTCCTTGATGTAAGTGCTTGTCACTCTGTTTCACATCTAAATATCCAGCCTTATTCTGCTGTCACCTTCACTGACAAGAAGTCAAAAAAGCTGACAGGGAAATAAATGATACGGTGGTGGAAGCAAACAGAGATAAACTTCAGTCACAAATTCACAGTCTCTTCTTCCCAGCCAAGAGGAAGGAGGATGTGACGGGGATGACAGAAAAACAATAATCATAGAACCTTACAACTTGGAAACTGGCCCTTCAGCCCATTAAGTACATGTTTACCATCTTTACAAATCTGATTTCTCAGCACAGGCCCAAAGCCTTTTACACCATGGGGATTCAAGTGCTCAGCCAAATAGGTAAATATCTGTTTCCAGAATCAGATTTAAAATCACTGGCATATGTTGTGAAATTTGTTGTTTTGTGGCAGCAGTACTTTGCAATACTTAGTAAAAAAAACAATAAATTACAGTAAGACATATAATATAAAAATTAAATAGTGCAAAGAGAGAGTGAAAAAAGAAGAAAAAATATTGAGGTAGTGTTCATAGGTTCAATGTTCATTCAGAAATCTGATGTCAGAGAGGAAAAAACTGATCCTGAAACATTGAGTATATGTCTTCAGGCTCCTGTGCCACCTGCTTGATGGAAGCAATGAGAAGAGTAAATGTCCTGGGCAATGGGGGTCCTTAATGAAGGATGCTGCCTTTTTGAGGCATCACATTTTGAAGATGTCCTTGATGCTGGGAAGGCTTGTACCCATGATGGGACCCATGCTATGTCTGCAACTTTCTGCAGCTTTTCCGATCCAGTGCAGTGACCCCATCATATTGGATGGTGATGCAACCAGTTAAAATTCTCTCCAAGGCATGTCTGTAGAAATTTGTGAGAATCTTTAGTGACATACCAAGTCTCCTCAAACTCCTAATGTAATATAGCTGCTGTCGTGCTTTCTTTGTAATTGCTTCAATGTGCTGGGCCCAGGATAGATTTTCAGAGATGTTGACACCCAGGAACTTGAAACTACTTTCCACTTTTCATTGCTAATGCCTTGATGAGGACTGGTGTATGTTCTCTCAACTTCCCCTTCCTGAAGTCCACAAACAGATAGACTGTATGTGCGGTTGGGAGACTGTAGGTCTGACACGGTGGTCAGCAGCACAGGAGCGCCGCAGGGAACCGTACTCTCTCCGGTCCTGTTCACCCTGTACACATCAGACTTCCAATATAACTCGAAGTCCTGCCATGTGCAGAAGTTCGCTGATGACACGGCCATAGTGGGGTGTGTCAGGAATGGACAGGAGGAGGAGTATAGGAAACTGATACAGGACTTTGTGATATGGTGCAACTCAAACTACCTGCGTCTCAATATCACCAAGACCAAGGAGATGGTGGTGGACTTTAGGAGATCTAGGCCTCATATGGAGCCAGTGATCATTAATGGAGAATGTGTGGAGCAGGTTAAGACCTACAAGTATCTGGGAGTACAGTTAGATGAGAAGCTAGACTGGACTGCCAACACAGATGCCTTGTGCAGGAAGGCACAGAGTCGACTGTACTTCCTTAGAAGGTTGGCGTCATTCAATGTCTGTAGTGAGATGCTGAAGATGTTCTATAGGTCAGTTGTGGAGAGCGCCCTCTTCTTTGTGGTGGCGTGTTGGGGAGGAAGCATTAAGAAGAGGGACGCCTCACGTCTTAATAAGCTGGTAAGGAAGGCGGGCTCTGTCGTGGGCAAAGTACTGGAGAGTTTAACATCGGTAGCTGAGCGAAGGGCGCTGAGTAGGCTACGGTCAATTATGGAAAACTCTGAACATCCTCTACATAGCACCATCCAGAGACAGAGAAGCAGTTTCAGCGACAGGTTACTATCGATGCAATGCTCCTCAGACAGGATGAAGAGGTCAATACTCCCCAATGCCATTAGGCTTTACAATTCAACCGCCAGGACTTAAGAACTTTTTAAAAGCTATTATTAATGCTTTTTGAGATAGTGATTTAGATGCATATCATATTTTTTACTGAGTTAAGTATTGTATGTTATTAGTTTTGCTACAACAAGTGTATGGGACATTGGAAAAAAAAGTTGAATTTCCCCATGGGGATGAATAAAGTATCTATCTATCTATCTATCTATCTAAACAATTCCCTGGTGTTACTGACAATGAGTGCAAGGTTGCTATTGCGACACCGCTCAACCAGCTAATCTAACAGGTCCAGGATTTAGAGCCTGTATGCCTCCTCATCAGTATCTGAAATTTTACCAACAATAGTTGTGTCACAGCACTTGAGCCATGCAGTCATGGTGTTGTGACAGTAGAACAATGGGCTAAGCACACAATCTTGAGGTGCACCAGTGTTGATTGACAGCGAGAAAGAGATGTTATTTCCGATCCACAATGACTGTGATCTCCAGATGAGGAAGTCAAGGCTCCAGTTGCAGAGGGAGGTACAGAGGCCCAGGATTTAGAGCCTGTTGATTAGTACTGAAGATATGATGGTATGGAAAGCTGAGCTATAATTAATGAACAGTAGGTTCATTACCCTGACAAAACCCATGACATAGGTTTTGCTATTGTCTAGGTGACCCAAGATGGAGTGGAGAGCCTTAGGCAGTGCATTCCAGATTTGAGTTATACCGGATGATTTTTTTCTGTCAAACCCATTTAAATCTTATTTTACCTCCTTAACCTTAATGTGCCAAGAATGTTCCCACCAACATTAAGCTAAAGACAAGGAAAACAAGTATTTAAGAGAAGACTTGAAAGCTTGCAGCTACCCTGACTGGGCCTTCATCAAGACAGCAACAAAAATCAGCAGAGACATCAGCCCAACAGACAGAGGTAAGGAGCAAAGCAGATGGAAAAACAAAGTCATCCCATATGTAGCTGGAGTTCCAGAGAAACTCAGAAGAATTTTCAACAAACACCAAATCCCTGTGTTTTTCAAACCTACAAACACACTCAGACAGAAACGTATCCACCCTAAACTCCTGTACCCAAATATAAACAGAGCAATATTGTATATGCCATCCAATGCAATGAGAACTGCGCAGTTCTGTATATCTGTGAGACAAAGCAAATGGATGGCCCAACAAAGGAGGGCTAAGACTTAGCTGTATATCTACACCTAAAGGACAAGGGATATTCTTTTAATGATATTGATATGCACATTTTGGACAGGGAGGACAGGTGGTTTGAAAGAGGGGTTAAAGAAGCCACCTTTGTCAAACTGGAAAACCCATCCCTGAACAGAGTGGGTGGGATATGACCCCTCCTATCAGCTACTCACAATGTAGTCCTAACATATTTACCCTGGCATCTCCGTGACAGTTCACACCTTCATTCATGCAAAGATAAGTCTAATGACCCTCTCATTACCTCTAGGACTCTAAACTACCCTCATGTGATTGCCAAATGTTTAAACAACTCACAGAATTTATAAACCGGAAAACTATGCACCATGGATTAGAACTGGAGAAGCCTCTCAGATGAGTGACGAAATGTCTTCTAGACAACACAGCAAATCCAGTTGTCCTGATTTACTATTGTTTGATATACAATGACCTGGCTGCCTGAGAACCTTCATAGACATACAGTACTTACCTTAAGTCTATGTTCTCTGGTCATTTACATTCCTGCTAAAAGGAAATATTTCTCACTATAGACCCATCCACCTTAGTGTACCTCTGTCAGCTCCCCTCTCATCCTCTTCCATTCCAAAGAAAACAAGCTCAACCTATTCAGGGTCCAACATCTTGGTGAATGTCCTCTACACCTTCTAGTGCATCACATCCTTTCTGTAATGTGACGACAGAACTGCATACAATACTCCAACTGTGGCCAAGCTAATCACTTATATAACGCGCTGTTAGCATCCTTATGTTACATCCTATAGCCTGGTTAACGAAGGTAAGTATTTCACATACATCCTTATCCAAATTGTCTACCTGTGCTGCTAAGTTTAGGGCCTTGGACATGTACACTAAGGTCCTCTCTTAGGGTCTCACTACCCATTGATGATATTCAACCCTAATTAGTCTTCCCAAAACACATCTCTTCACATTTTTCAGGTCTAAGTTCCATCTAAATGTTTCTCTATTTTACTAATTGATTAATATTGTTTTGGAGCCAAAAATTACACTCTTCGTTATGCCACAAATCCTTTCATCATCTGTGAACTTTTCTGGATTCCTATCCAGATTATTGATGTATTAAACAAACAAGGGTTCCAAGCTCTTATTCCTATGGTATACCATACATCTTAAGCTTCCAAATATATAAACAATCCTTGACTGTCAGCCTCTGCCAATTTCAGGGTGGCACAGTAGTGCAATGCTAAGCACAACGATTTACAGTACCGGCAATCCAGATTCAATTCCCCTCACTGCCTGCAAGGAGTTTGTACATTCTCCCCATGACAATGTGGATTTCCTACGGGTGCTGTGGTTTCTTATCACAGCCCAAGGACGTACCTGTCGGTAGGGCTCTGTGTTGTATCCCAATCAATCAATAAATAAATAAAAGTAAAGTGAAGTAAATCATTTGTCAAACTAACCTGAATTCCATGGGCTCTTCCCTACTGAAATGAATTGACTTTTATTACTTACATCCTTCAAATACATGAGCAGTAAAAATCTTTACGTTACATCTCAGTTCAAATGTGTAATGTGCAATTATAGTAATTTATAATAAATATTATATACAACAGGATAGTCAATATAACATAGAAATACTCTTGTGTCAGCATGAATTAATCAGTCTGATGGCCTGGTGGAAGAAGCTGTCCCGGAGCCTGTTGCTCCTGGCTTTTATGTTATGGTACCATTTCCTGGATGGTGGCAGCTGGAACAATTTGTGGGTGGGGTGACTCGGGTCCCCAATGATCCTTCAGGCCCTTTTTCCAAACCTGTCTTTGTAAAAGGGTGGAATAGTGGGAAGTTAACATCTACAGATGCACTGGACCGTCCGCACCATTCTCTGCAGAGTCCTGCAATTGAGGGAAGTACCGTTCCTATACCAGACAGTGGTGCAGCTAGTCAGGATGTTCTCAGTCATGCCCCTATAGAAAGTTCTTAGAATTTGGGGGGACATACCAAACTTATTCAACTATCTGAGGTGAAAGAGGCGCTGCTGTGCCTTTTTCACCACACAGCCGGTGTGCACAGATTATGTGAGGCCCTTGGTGATGTTTATGTTGAGGAACCTAAAGCTGTTCACCCTCTCAAACCCAGATCCATTGATGTCAATAGGGGTTAGCCTGTCTTCATTCCTCCTGTAGTCCACAACCAGCTCCTTGGTTTTTGTGAGGTTTTCTTGACACCACTGTGTCAGGGTGATGACTTCCTCTCTGTAGGTTGCCTCATTATTATTTGAGATTAGGCCAATCAGTGTAGTGTCATCAGCAAATTTAATTAGCAGATTGGAGCTGTGGGTGGCATCACAGTTATGTGTATACAGAAAGTAAAGGAGGGGGCTTAGTGCACAGCCTTGAGGGGCACCTGGGTTGAGGGTCAGAGGGACAGAGATGAGGGAGCCCACTCTTACCACCTGCCGGCGATCTCTCCCACATCAAACCTTATCAAAGGCCTTCCTTGAAGTCCCTGTAGATTACTTTAAACCTCACTGCCCCCCGGCAATGGACTGTCTCTAGAGCCACAAACAATCTCCTGGTAGAACTCAACAGGTTCAGCAACAGAGCAGGAGTCCTGATGCAGAGTTTAGACCCGAAATGTCGACAATTCCTTTCCTCCCACAGGTGCTGCTTGACACACTGAGTTCCTCCAGCAGATTGTTTGTACTTCAGGTTCCAGCATCTGATGTCTCTCCATTTCTTCCTCTAATATCATGGGATTCATCAATTTCCCTTAAAACCATGCCAACTCTGGTCAAGACGGTGCCAGCAAACAACGATTCCTAGGGTGACATCTTCCAGATAGCAAATCTATCCAATTATTTCACTTTTTCAACACCTTCTGCTTGTTCTCTTGGTCTTGTTTGTGTTACAGAAACTGTTGGAGTCTGTGACGTACAGTTTGGAACTCAGTCAAAGGGTCCGGAGAGCTGCCTTGTGGAGCTCAGAGACAGGGGGGCTGACAAGGTCCGAGAACACAAGCTGACTCGTGGAAAAGACCAGGGATGAGGGGCGGGGTCATGAATGAATCCGTCTTGAAGCGGCAAGGAAGACTGAAGCATCGAGGTGAATGTGGATGGGATCTGTGATAGCTCCCTACAAATTTGATCAGTAGCTGGAGTGGCACGTTTGGACCTGCATCGGTAGTAACTCTTTGTGGAAGGGTGAGATTTGATTCTGAGATTTAGAAATTATTGGACTGTACTTTATATTGGTTTCCTTCAGTTTTTCTGTGTTTTCTTTCTTGTGGACGATTGATGGGTTGGTGATCTATTAATTTTTGTGTCTGTGTGGAGGGTGGGAGTGAGGATTTGGTGCTACTGTCACTGTTCTTTTCTGTGACTGAGGGAATTGAGGATTGTTATGTGTAGGGGGTCATTGATTGTTATTGTGGGTGTTTTTTGCCGTGGGGCAGGGGAGATTTTGGGATCTGAGAGTTTTGTTTCTTCTCTTTTTCGTGTGTTGGGGGGAGAGTTGATGTCTCTTTTTTCATCAACACCCATGGTCTTTCTCTGTTTAATGGCTATCTGGAGCGGACAAATATCAGAGTTGTATCGTACATGTATAAATAAAATGAACTTTGAACCTTCGACCCTTTGAAAACTCTCCTTGATAAATCCCTGCTTCCACATGCAGATTAATCTTGCCACTCAGAATCCTTTTCAATTATTTCCTTACATCTAATTTTAAGATGATTGAAGGAAAGTATAGGTAGGGTTTTTACACTGGGAGTGGTGAGTGTGCGGAACACACTGCCGGGGTGGTGGTAGAGACAGATATATTAGGGATATTTAAGAGACTCTTAGAAAGGCACATGGATGATTGAAAAATGGAGGGCTACGTAAGTGGAAGGCAAGGGTTAGTTTGATCTTGGTGTAGGTTCAAAGGTCAGCTCAGCATAATAGGCCAAAGGGCCTGTACTGTGCTGTACTGTTCTTTGTTCTTTAACTGACTCTGTCTTCCCTTGCCCTGCTACAAACCTGAGATTAAGTTCTTTTACTCCTTCCCAAGCAGGGCCATTCATAAATCGACTTTATAGCTCTCCAAAATGTATTTTTAGAAATGCTTCTGTTTCCTGCCTTTTCAGTAAGGCAAACTCAATTAATATTGATAAAATGGAAAACATTTGCTATTATTACCATATTATTTTTGTAATTAACTTTTAGTTGCTTACATATCTGCTCTCCGTCCCCTGCCTGTGGTACTTCCCCATCAGTGATCACCCCCACCATTTTAGTTTCTATCTTTATCCATTCATTCCCATTTGAAGAACCAACTGGGATAATCACCTTCCTTAATGCAGTAAAGGGCACCTTGATTAATATTACAATAGTGTCATAGAGCGATACAGCACGAACACAGGAACTCATTCGTAAGGCCAGTGATGTTGTGGGGGTGGAACTGGACTCTCTGACAGTGGTGTCTGAAAAGAGGATGCTGTCCAAGTTGCATGCCATCTTGGACAATGACTCCCATCCACTCCATAATGTACTGGTTAGGCACAGGAGTACATTCAGCAAGAGACTCATTCCACCGAGATGTAACACTGAGCGTCATAGGAAGTCATTCCTGCCTGTGGCCATCAAACTTTACAACTCCTCCCTCGGAGTGTCAGACACCCTGAGCCAAACGGCTGGTCCTGGACTTATTTCCACTTGGCATGATTAACTTATTATTATTTGATTATTTATGGTTTTATATTGCTATATTTCTACACTATTCTTGGTTGGTGTGGCTGTAAAGAAACCCAATTTCCCTCGGGATCAATAAAGTATGTCTGTCTGTCTGTCTTTCAGCCTAACCATTCCATGCTGCCCACACTGCCCACCCAACTGGTCCTAAATCTCTATGTTCAGCTCATATTCCTCCAAGCCCCAGCAAAGCGCCCCCCACAAACACTCTGTTCAGACTGTAGATTCTATATCCTGGAACACTGAATCACTGCTCCTGTTCATCTTTCAATCACATGTCCATGATAGCAACAATATCATATTCCCAAACATTAATAGGTAAATACATTAAATGTAAATACCTTCAGTTTGTCAGCTTTACCTGGCAGACTCCTGCATTAAAATGGATGCAGTCCAGCCTCCCATTCCACCCTGGTGACTTAATTCCCTTTCTATATTTATCTAATATTTGCTATGACCATCTTCAAGAACAGAGACAAATCCAGCTGTGGTAACTAAGGAGAGGCCTCAGTGATGTATGCCATAGGGGGAGTTATCACCAAGGCCTTCCTTGTCACCCTCCCCTCTGTGGTTGAAGCGATGCTTCCCACATTATTGTGGAGTCTGATCATGAAAAGAAATGATGGTGATTACTGCAAGAGCTATGCCAACCAACACACATGGCTTCTTTTGACCCACCAAAAGCCTTTGACCCTCTCAATGAAGAAGGTCCTTTGAAAATCCTTCCAAAACTTGAAATTCAGCTCATCTTATGTTTGCTTCGTAAACGCCATGCAAGCTGTAATTTTAACTAAGGCGTAGAATTATGGTCGTCGACTAAATCTTGAGTGACACCTTGTTTCCAATCACTGTGCAATCTTAAAACATTTCTATGTTAATAAACTGTACAAAAATTAACAGGGAAACATTAGTTAATTAATGCCTCACCTGAAAATTGTTCTCCCAATGCACATTAGGTGCTGTTATTTCCTGATGAATGACAGAGAGATTACGAGCAAAGGTCAGTAGAGCCCCCTGGAGATCTTCGCCAATTGTTCTGTTAATGATATACAAACAAATGAGTTTACTAATGATTCCCTTTACATGTTTAAAAACAATCACAGTCTCATCTCAGGGAAATGCTGATGGAATTTAATGAGTATTTTCATTCTCGCGGGGCACAAATCTTCTGGGAAATATGAAAGATGAGGTACTATTTTTATGTGTCAACTGAAGGATTTGTGCAATAAATATACTTTATTAATTATACGCCATTGAAAAGCAATAGGTTAAATCAACTGGATACCAAAATGGTCGCCCACACAGTTAGGAAAAGCCTCTTTCAAAAACAAGTACTGTATCTCCAACATGCAAATTACGTAAACAAATTGAATGATCGCTGAATAATGTTTACTCCTTAAATGGAAGCTTGTAAGGGGGGGTGTGGTTTAAATAGCAAACTTACACCATCCCTAGGCGATCCCTCTTGTTCCCTTCATGAAGTACAAAAACCGTTCCTTGCCTCTCCTATTAAAACAGAGTACAACATATCAGATCTCAATGGAATGATGCATGCTACGAAATTCCCTCAAGGTAATTCCCTCCTCCTGAGAATATTCTGTCAATGTTTTTACTTGATGACTATTACGAAGCAGAACTTCTGCTGCTAAACAACTCCCTTTGAAGCAAAGGAGCTATAATAATATGTTTCTGTATGCTATTCCACCATGAGGGCATCACAGTGAGTTTCACTGTCTTCCTATCAAATACTGAAAGGCCTAGATAGAGTGGATGTAGAGAGGATGTTTCCTGTAGTGGGGGAGTCTAGGACCACAGGGTACAGCCTCAGAACAGATGGACATCCCTTTAGAACAGAGATGAGAAGGAATTTCTTTAGCCAGAGGATGGCGAATCTGTGAAATTCATTGTCACAGATGGCTGTGGAGGACAAGTCATTGGGTATATTTGAAGTGGAGATTGACAGTGTCTTAATTAGTCTGAGAGTCAAAGGTTACGGGGAGAAGGCAGGGGAACGGGGTTGAGAAGGATAATAAAACAGCCATGTCAGAATGGCGGAGCAAACCTAATTCTGCTCCTATGCCGTATGGTCTTATGGTCTCCCCACACTTTGAGTAAGCACACTTTACACCAGCTAACACGAAAAGAACTGTGGAAAATTGGCCCCACCATCTGGCTTTGGTTAAACAAAATAAATGGAGGTTGATCATTGAATTGTGGATTGGTGAACCTATGATATACACAGGATCAGTAAAAACTGCAGAGGGTTGTAAACTCACCCAACTTCATCATGGACAATAGCTTCCCCACCATCAGAGATATCTTCAAAAGATGATGCTTCAAGCAGGTGGGATCCATAATTAATGACCCCACCACCCAGGACATGCCCTCTTCTCATTACTACCATCAAGGAGGATATACAGGAGCCTAAAGACACACATATTCAACACTTAAAAAACTCTGCTACCAGATTTCTGAACAGCCCATGAATCCATGAATACTACCTCACTAGTTTGCTCCTTTTTTGCAATACATATTTAATTTTTAATATATTTCTCATTGTATCTTAAAAGTATTTTTTATGTATTGCACTGTACTGTTGCTGCAAAACAACAAATTTCACAACGTATGTCAGTGGTAACAAACCTGATTCTAAGATTCTGATTCTAATGTATAGATTTATTCTTTTTATTGATGCACAATTATCCCAGATGGACAATTACTGGAGAGATACAAGGTAGGCTTTTGCTCTTTACCCCGAGGAGATTCTGCACACAACGTTAATTTTGGAGGGCAATCCTTCAGTGTAGTTAGCTTAGCACATTAATGGTGAAGAATGTAAACAGGAAAGGTTAAAAAATGACCATTAAATTTAATAAGCATATAATCTTTAGCACCAGAGGTCCCAACACACCGGACACTGTTATACTAAGATAAGGAATGCCTACTGTTCCATGCCCAAACCACATTTTGGGAAATCTCAAACACGAGGAGCTCTGCAGATGCTGGAAATTCAAGCAACACACACAAAATGCTGGTGGAACGCAGCAGGCCAGGCAGCATCTATAGGAAGAAGTACAGTTGATGTTTTGGGCCGAGACCCCTTGTCAGGACTAACTGAAAGAAGAGATAGTAAGAGATTTGAAAGTGGGAGGGGGAGGAGGAGATCCAAAATGATAGGAGAAGACAGAAGGGGGAGGGATGAAGCTAAGAGCTGGAAAGTTGATTGGCAAAAGGGATACAGAGCTGGAGAAGGGAAAGGATCATGGGACGGGAGGCCTAGGGAGAAAGAAAGGGGGAGGGGAGCACCAGAGGAAGATGGAGAGCAGACAAGGAGTGAATGTGAGAGAGACAGAGAGAGAAATAAACAAACAAACAAATAAATAAGGGATGGGATAAGAAGGGGAGGAGGGGCATTAACGGAAGTTAGAGAAATCAATGTTCATGCCATCAGGTTGGAGGCTACCCAGACGGAGTATAAGCTGTTGTTGTTCCTCCAACCTGAGTGTGGCTTCATCTTGACAGAAGAAGAGGCCCGAAACAAGGACTGTACTTCTTCCTATAGATGCTGCCTGGCCTGTTGCGTTCCACCAGCATTTTATGTGTGTTTTTTGGGAAATTTGATCATTTGGCTGTCCTCCTCTTCCCTGCACACAGAGCACGGCTTCAGAGATTAGGACAACAAAGAGCTGGCTGTGGGAGGCAGATGAGTGGCTATGGGATTTTTTCAAGTCGGTGGACTGAGCCGTGTTCAAGGACACATCTGTGGATCTGAATGAATACACCATGGTTGTCATGGATTTTATAAAAACAGTTGTAGATGAGTGTGTCCCCACAAAATCATTCAGATCCTTCCCCAACCCCAAACCCTGGATGACCCATGAGATCCGTTATCTGCTGAGGACCAGATCAGAGGCATTCAGGTCTAAAGACCAAAAAAGTTACAAGAGGTCCAGGTACAATCTCTGTAAAGCCTTCTCATGGGCAAAGTGGCAGTTCCAAACTGAACTTGGATCAGTGAAGGATGCTTGACATTTGTGGCAGGTCTTGAGTATTATCACCTCTTATAAAGTAAAATTAAATGACATAGGCAACAACAGGGCCCCGTAACCCTAACAGAGAGCAGACATTTCTAGATCTGGACCTGTGTAATGAAGGGAGATTAATTAATAATCTCATAATGGTAGATTATTTTAGGAAAGGTAGTAGAAATATAGTCGAATTTCACATTCAATATGGAAGTGACAAACTTAACTCAAAAATTAGGTACCTTAAGGTATTTAAAGGTATAAAGGCAATTATCTTGCTATGAAAGGCTAGTTGTGTAAAGAAAATTGAGAAATTAGGTAGAAGCATTCTGTCTGCATGTATAACAGCTCGTATGGCAACTGCTCTGCATGTGACCACAAGGAATTGCAGAGTTGTGGAACCAGCCTCCCATCTGCAGATTTCTCAGTAAAGCAGCTAGCATAATCAGCAACCCTGCCCACCCTGGACATTCTCTCTCCTCCTTTCTCCCAACAACAGCCAGAAGACACAAAAGCCTAACTGAAACCATGTATCAGCAGGCTCATGGATAGCTTTTATGCCATTGTTATCAGACTCTTGAGCAGGCCTCTTGTACAGCAAGATGGAGTTGTGGCCTCACAATCTACCTCTTTAGGATGCACTTTATTGTTTACCTGCACTGAACCTTTTTGGTAGCTTTTATACTTTATTCTTCATTGTTATTATTTTACCTTGTTCTACCTCAATGCACTGTGTAATGATTGCATATAAATGCACAATACGCAAGACAAGCTTTTTACTGTATCTTGGTATATATGACAATACAAACTAATACCAATACAGTAGAAAAGCAAAGGCAGATCATAGCAATCAATATTTCCTGATTTTCAATCAACACACAGTTTATTCAGAAATAATGAGAATAGCAATCCATTTAAATTTAACCACAGTAGCTGGTAGGTCTGAGGTTTGTGAGGATTCAGAGTCAAGGATATCTGTCATGAAATTTGTTGTCTTGTGGCAACAGTGCAGTGCACTTCATAAAAAATTGCAACCTGTTCCTAAATTGTTGAGTGTGTATCTTTAGGCTCCTGTACCTCCTCTCTGATGGTAGTAATGAGAGGTGGGTAGGTCCTGGATGGTGAGGGTCCTGCATGATGGATGTTGCTTTTTTCAGGCATCCTCTTTCGAATATATCCTCAATGGTGGGATGCTAGAGCCCATAATGGAGCTGGCTGAGTTTACAACTCTTTGCAGTTTTTTCCCGATCCTGTGCAGTGGCCCCTCCATACCAGACAGTGAAGTAACTATTCAGAATTCTCTCTGCGGTACATCTGTAGAAAATTTGGTGACATACCAGATCTCCTCATATTCTTAATGTAATAGAGTTGTTGGTGTTCCTTCTTTGTAATTGTATCAAGGACGGATCCTCAGAGATGATGACACCCCAAAGATCTATCCTTCCCAGGATTTTAGAAACCAGAAAAGGATAACTATAATATTGATAAAATAGGAAACCCATGGATGTAAAGTAGGAAGAAATAAAAAAAGCAAATAGTGAAAGCATCCTCATCTATGGAATGTGGAAAAGACTAAGTGAAACAAATATCTTGTTTCTGATCTTCACAGTACACATAACACATAACAAAACCTGTAAAAAAAAATCCACTGGAACAAATGCTCCTACAAGAGGTCATGTATCTACAGTAAATGCACAGACTGGTAAAAATTTCCAACACTCTGAAAAGGTTTCAGTGGATTCAAAATCAGTAAATGTAACAAAATTATCTAAATAGAGGGAAAATAGGGAGCTACAAACCATTTAGGCTAACATTGGAAATTGGAAATCCATTAGTAAAAAGTGTAAGAAGACCAGGCAAAGAACACATGACTTTATTAAAGTGATACAAACACAAGAAAATCTGCAGATGTTGGAAGTCCAGAGCAACACACACAAAATGCTGGAGGAACTCAACATGCCAGGCAGCATCTATGGAAAAGAGTAAACAGTTTACGTTTTGGGTCATGGTGAAAGGTCTCGGCCTGAAATGTAGACTGTTTACTCTTTTCCATAGACACTACCTAGCCTGCTGAGGTCCTCCAGCATTTTATACATAAAAGGAAGCTTATCGATATGATATATATTTCTAAAAGGCATGATTCTGCAGTGTTTTGTGTTCTGAAACTCTGCTATGTATGATATACAATTGTTTTTTTAGAGACTTTAAATAAATGAAATTGATTAATAATGTGTATTTATGATTATTCTTAAATGGTTTTAAAATCACTCCAACAGTTTATTCGATGAATAACTCAATCATTAATTAATTATTCATTATTCTATGAATGATCAGTGGCACAGCCTCAGAATAGAAGGACATCCCTTTAGAACAGAGGTGAGGAGGAATTTCTTCAGCCAGAGGGTAGTGAATCTGTGGAATTCATTTCCACAGTCGGCTGCGGGGGCCAAATCATTGGGTACATTTAAAGCGGAGATTGATAGGTTCTTGATTAGTCAGGGTGTCAAAGGTTACAGAGAGAAGGCGGGAGAATGGAGTTGAGAGGGATAATAAATCAGCCACGATGGATGGCTGAGCAGACTCGATGGGCCAAATGGCCTAATTCTACTCCTTTGTCTTATGGTTATATAAGCAAATGGAATGTCAACTTCATCGTGTAAGCTTGTGCTACTCTGAGCAAGGGCTGTCATCTTTAGAGCCCAGAGAGTGGGAGGGATAAATCAGTTCAGGTATCTCATTGCCGTAATCTAGCCCTTGTTGGTGGCAATACATCAGACGTGAACTCCGGCATAGAATAAGAAAGATCTTGGTGGGCATTAATTACTCTCCACCTCTGCAGTAAGGACCACTGCCAACACACAGTGGCAAAGCACAAGCAGGACTGACTGTGTTTTGGTTAGGGAACTGAAGGGGACCCAGGCTTCTAGAGTGTGAGACCCTACACTCATAAGAGGTATGGAAACTTAAGCAAATGAATATATTTTGTAATTTTAACAGAATTCTTTTTAAGTTTGAGGAGAAGCATTTAGAAATATCAAAATCAGAATCAGAATCAGGTTTAATATCACTGGCATATGTCATGAAATTTGTTGTTTTGCAGCAGCAGTACATGGAAAGGCAAAATAATAAAAGTAAGAATAAAATTACATTAATATATATAACTAAATTAAATAAGTAGTGTAAAAGCAATCAAAAAAAGAAAAAAATATAGTAAGGTAATGTATTTGGGTTCATTGTCCATTCAGAAATCTGATGGTGGAGGGGAAGAAGCTGTTCTTAAATTGTTGAGTGTGTGTCTTCGAGCTCCTGTACCTCCTTCTTGAATGTACCAATGAGAAGAGGGCATGTCCTGGAGTCCTTAATGATGGATGCCACCTTTTTGAAGCAACATCTTCTGAAGATGCCCTGGATCATAGTGTCCATGATGAAGCTGGCTGAATAGACACAACTGAATATGATTTTCATACATGTCTAATATAATGCTTATCACACTGGTCCCCATTGACTATACTCTATATAAACCTGTTCAGAAAAAAAAACTCGACATGCAAGCGATCTTTTTAATAGAATAAAACCATGGTTTTAATGAAGTCAGAAGACCACCTATAGTGCTTACTACCGTGGAAAACCTTGGGAGAAAAGAAAAACTTCAATACCTTAATATCAAAACCAATCCCGTGAGCTTTAAAAATCTTGAAGAGTACACTGTAGTGGACCATGGATAAATTGGCATGTTTCAACTGTGTGCTTAACACTCCGTAACGTTTCATAAAAGGAAGTTGCTGAAAGGCAAATAATATCGAGTACAGATATGTATATATTATTATGAAACCCTACTGTGGCCTATTAAGTTTAAATGAGGAACTCAGATAAGTGCAACTGCCGATCAATTATTTTAGTTGATATGATTTCATTAAAGTATGACACATGCAATTTTTTTAGTAGATTTATAAAGCTAAAGCCCAGTAAAACCTATGGAAACCAGTGTCACAGCAAAGAGCTCAGAGTTGGGGCATGGTGTGAATGAACAAGTTTGGTGCTTTTGAGGTAGGGACATGCCTCTTCTCTTGGCTCCATGTTCAGCCAACCTATAGATGATCCCTGAGTATAGCAGCCTGTGCCAAACCATCTGGAGAGGGAACCTGTAGGACTTACAAGGGTGTTTAATACCATTTCAAGTTTCAAGACTTACACAGTGAGTGGTAGGGCATTGAGGAGTGCAATAGACAGAGGGATCTGAGAGTACATATCCATAATTTATTGAAAGTGGCCTCTCAAGTAGATAGGGTCATAAAGAGAGCTTTTGGCACATTGGCCTTCATAAATCAAATTATTAAGTATAGGAGTTGGGATGTTATGTTTAAGTTGTATGAGATGTTGGTGAGGACTAATTTGGGTATTATGTACAGTTCTGGTCACATACTTACAGGAACGATATCAATAAGATTGAAAAACTACAGGGAAATTTACAAGGATATTACTGGAACTGAGGAACTGAGTTATAGGGAAAGGTTGAATATTTAGGACTTTATTCCCTGGAGTGTAGGAGAATGAGGGGAGACTTGAAAGAGGTACATAAAATAATGAGTGGTATAGATGGGGTAAATGTAGACAGGCTTTTTCCACTGAGGTTGGGTGAGACTAGATGTAGAGGTCATGAGTTAAGGGTGAAAGGTACAAAATTTAAGGGGAACATGAGGGGAAACTTCTTCACTCAGAGGATGTTGAGAGTACAGAATGAGTTGCAAGTGGATGCGGTTGCGGTGGACGTGGGTTTGATTTCAACATTTTAAGAGAAGTTTGGTTAGGTACATGGATGGAAGGAATATGGAAGGCCTTGGTTTATAGGGTTGATGGGACTAGGCGGTATAATAGTTTGGCATGGACTAGATGGGCCAAAGGGACTGTTTCAGTGCTGTAGTGCTCTATGACACAAATACGCATTATTAGGTCATTGTAGTTAAATAACCTAACCTAACTCCTGAATCATACTAAGGTAAATGATTTATATTTCTTTTCCTGTCCAATTATTAAGATGTGTGTCTGAAGCTCTCAAAATACAGGCAGTGGGTAAACCAAATGTTAGTATCCACCCTATTGTTCCTTCTCTTGGTTCCTATGTCTTACTAGTGCTAATCTAATCTGTAGCCTCACAAGAGTTAAATCTCCCCAGAATATCTGACTCGTTGGTGAATATTTAAATTTTCCCTCAGTTATGCTGCATCTGAATTGCTCTATTTTTTTGAAGAAGAACCAACTTATAATTCATATCTACAAAATTTAATAATAATAAAAATTAATAATTGAACATCCAGGGAAATGACAGGAAATGTATGGCACACCTGTGGGATGTTCCTTCTGGCTGGGTGTCATGGGGAACAAGTGGATCCACCATTATTTCACCTCATTCAAAATCTGATATTAAATTTCTTTTAAGAAGTTAATTATACCTTGTGCGGGTTTGATATGCAGAAGTAATTCAAGAGTGAATTGTAATAAAACTTGTTTAAAACAAATGGTAAAGAGGAAAAAGACATAAGATCATACATATTTTCAAAATTGTGGCAAAATAACAATCAAGAGGAAACACGAGTGAATCTGCAGATGCTGGAAATAAATAAAAACACAAAATGCTGGCAGAACTCAGCAGGCCAGACAGCATCTATGGGAGGAGGTAGTGACGACGTTTCGGGGAAACCCTTCATCAGGAGCGAAGTAACATGGGATGGTCGAGGGGGGGTAAGAAGTGGGGGGAGAGATGAAGTAGAGAGCTGGGAATTGATAGGCTGGAGGGAAATGGGCTAGGGGGAAGGTGGAGAATTATGCAAAATAAAAGAGAAAGAAAGGTAGGGCTGGGGGGAGATTATAGTGAGGGGGGAAAAAGGGAGAGAAAGAGAACCAGACTAAAATAATAGATAGGGATAGGGGTATCAACGGAGGTCTCCTACCTGCCGGCATGTACACACAGGTCGATGGAGCAATACCTTATCTCCCGCCTAGGTAGCCTCCTACCTGCTGGCATGAACATCCAACTCACTGACCTCCATTGATACTCCTGCCCCCCCTTACCCCCATCCCTATCTATAATTTTAGTCTGGTTCTCTTTCTCTCCCTTTTTTCCCCCCTCACTATAATCTCCAGCCCTACCTTTCTTTCTCTTTTATTTCCCATAATTCTCCACCTTCCCCCTAGCCCATTTCCTTCCAGCCTATCACTTCCCAGCTCTCTACTTTATCCCTCCCCCCACTTCTTATCCCCCCTTGACCATCCCATGTTACTTCACTCCTGATGAAGGGTTACGGCCCAAAACGTCGTCACTACCTCCTCCCATAGATGCTGTCTGACCTGCTGAGTTCTGCCAGCATTTTGTGTTTTTAACAATCAAAAGGAGTTTGGGCTATATTATTTATGACTGGGATGTATATAAATGAAACTTAGTGTAAGAAATACACATTGCTAATAGTGTTTAACAATCTTTTGTTAAACCTGACAGAATTATAAATCATGCCTACTTATAAAGTGTAACCAGAGGAAATCTGGTCTCTTGAAACAATGAATCTTCCCCACTGTATGGTGAATTGGTTTGTCTTCAACCAAGCAACAATATGCACTGTTGGGTCAGTCTTGATAGTCTTGGGCCAAAGTCAGAAAGAGTTTTTATTGTAGATTGCCATCCTGTGGACTCTTTCCAAATAGACCGGGGACTTGAATTGCTTCCTGCTTCCTCAGATCCACAGTCACATCTACAGGTTTGTGCATGGGGACTGGCACTGCAAGCTGCAAGGGCAGATGCTAACACAGACCCAGACCCGAGAGTGAGACAGCTCTTTCAAAACGGGAGGGGGAAAATGAGAGGAGAAATAAAAAAGAAATGGGACGATGGAAGTCTGTCGTTGAACCACTTCATGATGTTAGATAGAATCAAAACAGTCGATGAGAAAGCATTATTTTTGTAATTAAAGTTTGAGTTACTCTTTGAAAATTCTTGCTTGGAGTGGCCAGTAGTCTAATGTAGACATGGCAGTGTGGGAACTGGGAAAACGTGCTTCTCCTAGTTGGGTGTTAAACGTCTCATTGAAAATTAATCATGTTTATAATATTCATAGATTTAATAACACTCATTGATCATATCATTAACTGTAAAAAGAGAAACTTACAAAATCTGTTGTGTGTACTATGGGACTGCAACTAAATTAATGTTTGACAGAATAATACAAGCAGCAGTTTAACAACCGTAAACTTGAATATCATTGCAATAATGGAGTACTATTGTTTAACATTTGGCAGTTGATGAGGTGCTCATTATAACAATGATGTATGCATATGCATGCATAATGAATTGCATCATGAATTATTTATGTGTTGATTATTTAGCTGCATTTATGTAGATGGTAATGTATTGCAAATATAATGAATGTTTAGTTTTATAGATATTGCATGTTTTTTCCTCAGATAGGGTGTGCGTATTTTCAGTATTAATTTTGAATGCTTTCAGGCAATTTTGTTCCTGATAAGGTTTCCAATGCAGTGGTTTCTCACGCAAGCATTAATTAATTACTATATTCTGTTTTTAACCCCGCTGACATCGAAAAGTATGTAAGTGTTCTGTAATGACTTCTAATTAATTTCTGATTGTAATGAGAGGAACAGTTATGAAATTATTTTATGGTTGAGGTGCTTCAAATTTCTAATTTGATTGCTTGTTGTAAACGTGCAGACTTACAGTTTGCATTTCCACCTCTTTTGCCACTTTTTGCCTGTGAAGTCTCCCTTTTTTCTCCTTGGGCGTCGGAGGCACTTCAAAGGAGTTATGTGCACAGGTCAGCTTCCCATTTGAAATGAACAGCATCAGTTGTGTCATGGCCAGTTGATCACTGTAGGTCAGGTCTAAGTCTGTAGCCCAGACCTGGAAGGAAAATATGAAGGATCTACATTTAGTCAGCACCTTTCAACTTTGATGTCCCAATGCAACAAATCCCTACGAAGAGTATTCACTGGCACTCATCTGCATACATCAAACTCCCACAAACATGAGTGACCAGATGATATGTTTTGGTGATAGGGACTGACCGGGGTAGTAAGAACATAAGACAGAGGAGCAGAATTAGGCCATTTGGCACATTGAGTCTGCTCCACTATTCCATAATGATGCACCATGTGGAAGTTTTGTCCAACTCATTACAGTAGCAGTGTGTTCTTTCCAGGGATTGTCCCTGAGGAAGTTAAGTTAAAGAACATGCAAATACAAATACAAATACTTTATTGTCACCAAACAATTGATACTAGAGCGTACAATCATCACAGTGATATTTGTTTCTGCACTTCGCACTCCCTGAAGTACAAATCGAAGTAAATATAATAAAAATTTAAATTATAAATCATAATTAGAAAATAGAAAAGGGAAAGTACAGTAGTGCAAGTCAGGTCCAGATATTTGGAAGGTATGGTCCAGATCCGGGTCAGGAGCCGTTCAGCAGTCTTATCACAGTTGGAAAGAAGCTTTTCCCAAATCTGGCCGATTGTATCTTCATGCTCCTGAACCTTCTCCTGGAGGGAAGTGGGGCAAAAAGTGTGTTGGCTGGGTGGGATTTATCCTTGATTATCCTGGCAGCACTGCTCCAACAGCGTGTGGTGTAAAGTGAGTCCAAGGATGGAAGATTGGTTTGTGTGATGTGCTGGGCGAGGTTCACGATCTTCTGCAGCTTCTTCCGGTCTTGGACAGGGCAACTTCCATACCAGGTTGTGATGCACCCCAGAAGAATGCTTTCTATGGTGCACCTATAAAAATTAGTGAGGGTTTTAGGGGACAGGCCAAATTTCTTCAGCTTTCTCAGGAAGTAAAGGCACTGGTGGGCCTTCTTGGCAGTGGACACTGTTTGGTTAGACCAAGTCAGGTCATTCGTGATATTCACCCCGAGGAACTTAAAGCTTTTGACCTGTTCCACCTGCGCACCACCGATGTAGATGGAGTCATGCGGTCCGCTACTCCTTCTGAAGTCAACAACCAATTCCTTCGTCTTGCTGACATTGAGGGATAGGTTATTGTCTTTGCACCATGCCACCAGGTTCTTAATTTCCTCTCTGTAATCAGACTTATCATTACCCAAGATGCGGCCTACAATTGCGGTGTCATCAGCAAACTTATATATTGAGTTTGATGGAAACTTGGCTACACAATCATGGGTGTACAGTGAGTACAGCAGGGGGCTGAGTACACAGCCTTGTGGGGCACCGGTGCTCAGAGTGATTGTAGAGGAGAGCTTGTCCCCTATCTTCACAGATAAAATTCACTAGTTTAACGCTGTTTCAGACAGCTTCCTATAATCAAAGTAGTTTATGACATATTAGCAGAATTAGGCTATTCGGAAGGTTCTAAAGGAATTGCTACTCATCAGCCAGAGAGTAGTGAATCTGTGGAATTCATTGCCACAGGCGGCTGTGAAGGCTAAGTCATTTGGTATATTTAAAGCAGAGGCTGATAGGTACTTGATTAATCGGGCATCAAAGGTTATGGAGAGAAGGCAGGGGAATGAGGTTGAGAGGGTTAATAAATCAGCCATGATTGAATGACAGTGCAGACTTGATGAGCCAAATGGCCTAATTCTGCTCCCGTGTCCCTCAGTTTATTGTGGAATGTCTGTGTACTGATATGGCGTTCAGTTTGGAAAAGTGTGAAGTGATTCACTTTGGAAGGTCAAACTTCCAAAGCGGTTAATGGCAGGATTCTTAACAGTGTGGAAGCACAAAGGGAATTTGGGGTTCACATCCATAGATCCCTCAAAGTTGCCATACAAGTTGATAGGGTAGTTAAGAAGGCAAATGGTGTATTAGCCTTCATTAGTTGGGAATTGAGTTCAAGAGCCATGAGGTAATGTTGCAGCTCCATAAAGCCCTGGTTAGACCACACTTGGAGTATTGCATTTAGTTCTGTTCACCTCTTTGTAGGAAGGACATGGAAGCTTTAGGTAGGGTACACAGGAAATTTATCAAGCTGCTGCCTGGATTAGCGAGCGCGTCTTATAAGGATGGGTTGAGCAAGCTTGGGCTTTTCTCTTTGGAGAGAAGGAGGTTGAGAGGTGATTTGATAGAGATGTACAAGATGATAAGAGGCAAAGATAAAAAGGACAGTTAGTGCCTTTTTTCCAGAGCATAAGTGCTAATATGAGGGGGCATTATTTTAAGGTGTATGGAGGAAAGTATAGGGTGAATGTCAGAAGTAGGTATTTTTGCACAGGGAGCACTAGGTGTGTGGAACGTGGTGCCAGGGGTGGTGGTAGGATTATTTAAGATCAGTAGATAAAATAAAATGTGGGGGGGGGGCTATGTGTGTGGGAAGGGTTAGATTGAACTTGGAGTCAGTTAAAGGGTCAGCACAATATTATGGGCTGAAGGGACTGTTCTGAACTGTACTGCTTTGTGTTCTATAACCTGTAAACCTTGGGTACAAACAGTGACAGCCTGGTGGAGACTTTGCAGAGCTAACTTACACTATAAATCCTTACCTCGGCTGTGCTATCAATACTTAGCCTCAATGCCTCTGTCTTAGGTGAGGGAAAATGGCACTCATTCCTATTAACTGACCAGTGTGTATGTGTGGACATGTAACACCGGGCAAGGACATTCTGTGATTTTCAACATGACGGTCTAGCCTCGAGATATTCGGTTGTCAGGGAAGGAGAAATAAATTGACGGCATTTGGCAGAAGTGAGAGGGATAATAGTCCGGTCACTTTGTCCACTCTCAGTGATTGTTTTCCCCACTGCTGTGTACTCGAGAATTAGTTCACAAACTGTCTGGCCAGCTGATGTGAAGTTAACTTACACCTAGGACAATGGATGTCTAATTTGTAACACTCCTATCACTGCCCAATTCACCAGAGGGCCATTTCCTGTCATACATTTGACTACGAGCGGAGACTGTACGTGCACTGGAGTAACTCCTGCTGGGCATATTTACAAAAATGTAACCAGTAAACATGGTGCTTTGAGCAGTCACATTCTCCCAGCCCGGCCTTCCATAACAGACCCAGTGGTGGCTGACTTCGGTGAACGTGGAATGGTAAATGACATCATTATAAGGATATTAAGAGGTCAGAGAAACAAGACCATCTGTTAAAACGGCACTAATTTCCAAGCAATATTTTAGTAGCTGTTCCCCTCTTCCTGCACTGAGAAATAAATTATAATTGATATCATCCTGAATAAATACTTCATGCTACCACTGTTGGCAGTGGTGATGCCATTTTTCAACTTAAGTGCTTCTTGCCAGAAACAAAACGCAAATTCATTACCAAGTAGCAGCTTTCAGTTCATATTTGCAATAGTTTATCTCCTGATCCAGGCTAGCCATTCAATGCTGTGTATGTAATAGATATAAATCCTGTGTTCATTTTCGAACACCCTATTGAATACATTAATAAACACTAGCGATTCTGCAGATGCTGGAAATCTAGAGCAACACAAACAAAATGCTGGAGGAACTCGGCAGGTCAGGCAGCATCTATGGAGGAATAAGGAGTTGATACTTTGGGCTGAGATGCTTTGTCAGGACCTGGAAAGGGGGAAAGGAAGGGGGAAGATGCAGAATAAGAAGGTGGGGGGAGGGGAAGGAGCACAAGCTAGAAGGTGACAGGTGAAGCCACATGGGCGGGGGGGAGGGCAAATGAAGTGAGAAGCTGCGAGTTCATAGGTGGAAAGTTAAAGGGCTGAAGAAGGAGGAATCTGATAGGAGAGGAGAGGAGACCATGGGAGAAAGAAAAGGAGGTGAGGTTCCAGGGATAGCAGGAGATGTTGGGCAGGTGAGAAGAGAAAAGAGGGAAGCCAGAACAGGGAATGGAAGAAGAGGAAAGGGGAGGGGGAGAAAAAGAATACACTGAATACATTTACTTTCAGTGTCCATTTTATTAGGGATCTCCTAAACCTAATAAAGTGGCCACTGAGTGTATGTTTATGGTCTTCTGCTGTTGTAGCCCATCCACTTCAAGGTTCGACGTGTTGTGTGTTCAGAGATGCTCTTCTGCACATCACTGTTGTAACATGTGGTTATTTGAGTTACTGTAGTCTTCCAGTCAGCTTGAACCAGTCTCTCATTAACAAGGCATTTTTGTCCTCACAACTGCCACTCACTGGATATTCTTTTGTTCTTTGCATCATTCTCTATAAACTATAGAGACTGCTGTGTGTGAAAATCCCAGGAGATCAGCAGTTTCTGAGATACTCAAACCACCCTATCGGGCAACAATTATCATTCCACTGTAAAAGTCACTTAGATCACATTTCTTTCCCAGTCTGCTGTTTGGTCTGAACAACAACCGAACCTCTTGACCATGTCTGCATGCTTTTATGCATCGAGTTGCTGCCACTTGATTGGCTGATTAGATATTTGCATTAGTGAGCTTGTGTACCTAATAAAGTGGCCACTGAGTATACACCTGAATGCAATAAGACAAGTTATGCAAAATTCACAATTAAAACCTGCACCTAAAAATAATCAAATAACTTACCTACACAATCATAAACCAAAACCAGTAAGTCTAGAAGTTGAGGCCCAGTGGTCGAAGACCCTGGGTTGGTGTGTCCATAAGTTGGAGGCCTGAGTCCTGTGAGTCTGAGCCGGTGACTGGAGGGTGGCAGCCCTGAGGCAGCCTGTTGTGAGGTTGGAGGCCCCTCTGTGTGTGAGTGAGTGAGTGAGTGAGTGGGAGAGAGGACAGGGGCTTGTTTTGCGGCTGTTGTTTGGATGAACATTGTGGGCATGCTATGTTGATGCCAGAATGTACGGCAACACTTACAGGGCTGCCCTCAGCAGATCCTCAGCCTGTGTTGGTTGTTAACACAAATTATATATTTCACTGCATCTTTCAATGTGCATGTGATAAATAAAATGAATCTGAAGCTTATTAAAAAAGATGGTTCAGTTGGATTTTAAGGTTCACAGGCTTAATAACATGGTACAACTGGCTGTAGTAACCGAAAAGGGCTTGATGGCCTGTAAGGGAGATAATTCTGGAGGTGTTTTCAACTTTTCTGAATGTTTTTGTGGCAAAGACTCTGCATATGAAATTGCTGTCAAATAATCTATCTAGCAAGTATGGACACTGAATGAATTGGCTACGATGCTTCCATGGTGGAACAGTCCAGCAGTATTCATTGTCACAAAACCTTGGGCAGTGAAAATTTACAAGGATGTTGGTGTGACTTTAGGACTTGAGTTACATGGAAAGGCTGAGTAGGTTAGGATATTATTCCCTGGAGCATAGGAGAATGGGGGGAGATTTGATAGAAGTATACAAAATTATGAAGGGTCTAGATACGGCAAATGCAAACAGGCATTTTCTACTGAGGTTGGGTGAGACTAGAACTGGGGGTCATGGGTTAAGTTTGAAAGGTGAAATGTAAAAGGGGAACCTGAAGGGGAACTTCTTCACTCAGGGTGGTGCAAGTGTGGAATGAGCTGCCAGCAGAAGTGTTGGATTTGGATTTGATTTCATCCTTTTTAGAGAAGTTTGGAGAGGTACATGGATGGGATAGGTATGGAGGGCTATGGTTGGGGTACAGGACAATGGGTCTGGGCAGAATAATATTTAGGCATGGACTAAATGGGCCAAAGAGCCTGCTTTTGTGCTGTAATGTTCTATGATTCTAAAGTAGCTGATGGCATCCAGTCCCTGTGGAGCAACAGTGGCTGAAAGCCTTCAGGAGAGGAGGAGGGGCTCTGAGCCACACTGGCGTTGGAATACATCACCGGATTGAACTGCAGAAACACTTTAATCCTCATTATATACTAATGGCATTTTCAGGATATTTACAAAGAGTTTAATTTACTGCTTTCTATAAGAAGGGAAGAGCCAATGAACCATATTTAGTTCATTTAGTCCTTATTTAGAAAATAAAGGAACCTATTTAGTAAAAAGAAATACTCTGGAATTTATTTAGTGAAAGGAACAAATGTTGAGTATAAAACAGAGGAGGAATAGTTCAGATGCTGTAGACCTTTCACTCTGGGATCCTGGTTCAAATCCAGTCCAACTGAGCAGATAAATTCACTGTCTTTAAGTTCAGTTTGAGTTTAAGTTCAGTTTAAATGCCTCTCCACTTTTCTCGGTAAACCCAGCATGTTAGCAATGTCACACAGCATGTCTAGAACAAAGTTATAATGTGCTGTAGTCAGGCCATTCTGAGACAGAATTAGGAGACCAGGTGTATTAAATGAGAACTTCTCTGGCATTAAAATATCACAGAGGATGTGTTGAACATATCCTTACATTATAAACACAAGAGATTCTGCAGTTGCTGGCAATCCAGAGCAACACACACAAAATACTGGAGGAACCCAGTAGATCAAGCAGGATCTAGGGAAATGAATAAACAGTTGATGTTTTAGGCCAAGAACCTTCTTCAGGACTGGAAAAGAAAGGTGAAGATGCCAGATAAAAAGGTGGAGAGAGGGGGAGGAGGACAAGCTAGAAGGTGATAGGTGAAGCCACATGGGTGGGAAAGGTAAAGGGCTGGAGAAGAAGGAATCTGATGGAAGAGGAGAGTGGACCATGGGGGAAAGGGAAGAAAGAGAGGCACCTGAATAGGTGAAAGGCATATAAGAAGAGGTAAGGTGCCAACTGAGGAATAGGGTGGAAGAAAAGAAAGTGAGAAAAAAATTACTGAAAGGAGAGATTGATGTTCATGCAACACACACAAAATACTGGAGGAACGCAGCAGGCGAGGCAGCATCTAGAAAAAGTGTACAGTCAGTGTTTACTCTTTTCCATAGATGCTGCCTGACCTGCTGCGTTCCTCCAGCATTTTGTATGTGTTGCTCGGATTTTCAGCATCTGCAGATTTTCGCTTGTTTGTGATTGATGTTCATACCATCAGATTGGAGGCTGCATTTTAGTTCTACAGACATAGGAACTCCATTGATCAGAATCCCAAATCTACGAATCACTGCAAGTCCGTTAGAGTAGTCAAAGGCCTAATGTCTGTGTGTCTGAGTTTGAATCCAAGCCTACTGGAGCCAAAGAAGATGGCCTCTCTTGGAATTAAAGGACAGAGTATGTGTGTGGGTGCAAGGGAGGAAAGAGGCTTACTTTGTTGTTGTTTTGTTGCTTATTGTGTTCTGTGTTGTTGTGCTGTGCTGTTTTCGAGTGCATTATGGGCATGCTATAGTGGTGCTGGAATGTGTGGCAACACTTGCCCCTAGCACACCCTCGGGGGTTTGGTTGTTATCGCAAATGACACATTTCATCGTATGTTTTGATGGCCACGTGATGAATAAATCTGAATTGTGAACAGGGCAATAAGGCAGGGGAGATCTTTCAAATCTACTACATGATTAGTACCTCAAATCAACTTCCCCATCCAATTGCCAGATTCTCAATCCCTTTTGCGTTCAAGAATCGATCAATCTCTGTCAGAATCAGAATCAGGTTTAATATTACTGGCATATATCGTGAAATGTGTTGTTTTGTAACAGCAGTACATCGCAATACATAATAATAATAAAAGTCTTGAGGTGACTTTGCTTCCAAATTCTTTATTACCCTTTGAGTGAAGAAATACCGCCACATCCTGTCTGGCCAGCCCCTTTAATTTAGGACATTTCAGGGAGGGCAAATGTCTTCCCTGAATTTACCTTGTCAAGCTTTTTAATTTTATATATTTCAAGCGTGATCTTGCATTCTTCTATGTTCTGAAGAATCTACCCAAAGTTTAAGGTAAGTTTATTATCAAATTCGATGTCACTAAACCCTGATCCCGATCTATCAAGGATGGTGTGGTGGCTACCCAGGCATCAGTCTCCCTGTGTTAATTACAGTCATGCACAGGTTCCATTAAGGCAATACACTCTAACATCCTGGGTTAAGTCCCATGGCAATCAAAAATGGTAAAGGGGGCAGGATTGTGAGGTATAGAAGCCCATCAGAATATATGGATCCCAGATCAGTCTCTACAGCCACATGAAGACCTACCAATAGACAAACCTTTTGGAGAATATCATACTTGATTTGAGTAATCGTAATACTATTACTATTATCACAGTACCATATATGACCTTGAGATTCAATTTCTTGTAGGCATTTACTGGAAAATAAAGAAATACAATAGAATCTACAAAAAACATAAATAAACAAAGACTAACAACAACCAATGTGCCCTAACCCAACCCTGTGTAAATAATGAAATAATACTGAGAGCATGAGTTGTAAAAGAGTCCTTGAAAGTGAGTCTGTCGGTCATAGAATCACGCTCCCGAACCAGTGGGATAACCTCGCTCAATCTCTCATTGCAGTAAACTTCTTCCACCCATATCCCCTTCCCCAACCACATCCACTTAAGTGAAACTTGGGTGACAGTAAATATACTTGAAAGTAACTATCTTTCTTTGGGTAGAAACTCAAAAGTACATAAACAAGACTCTATTGTGATCTTATCAAGATCCCACCTATATAGCTGAACTAAGAATACTCTTATCTGTGAATTCTTTGTAATAAAAACTAACATCCCAATTAATTTCCCAAGTATTTACAGTTACATTTCTGACTTTTGTTGGTATTTCTCTCAATACCAGTATTTCACAGGCTCCCTACAATCAACATAAAATCTAATTTCTAGTTAAATCCTGCCTGTGTGGGCAGCATCTTTGCCCCTTGGGCAATGGCCTGTTCTACTGTCATGCTGGGGTCACTCTCAGGTTGGAGGAGCAAATATTCAGGTTGCGTAGTCTCCAACCTTTTGGTATGGACATCGATTTCTCTATCTTTCAGTAATTTCTATCTCTTATTCCCTCTCGCTTCCATTCCCCACTACGGCTCCCCTCTCACCTGTTTTCTTCACCTCACCTGTCTTTTATCTCCCTCTGGTTCCCCTCCTCCTTCCCTTTCTCCCATGCTCCTCTCTCCTCCTTCTTCTTCAGCCCTTTAAGCTTTCCACCTATCGCCTTCCCCCTCTCCTGCCTTTACCTATCACCTTCCAGCTTGTATTCCTTCCTCTCTCCCCATCTTCTTATTTTGGTTTCTTCCCCCATCCTTTACAGTTCTGATGAAGGGACTTAGCCTGAAACATCAACTGTTTATTCCCCTCCATACATGCAGTCTGACCTGTTGAGTTTCTCCAGCATTTTGTATGTGTCACTCTACTTTCTAGTGGGGCAATCACAATTATCCATTTCAAATGCTGGAAGCCCTATAGAGAGTAGATGTGGAAAGGATATTTCCCATGATGAGGGAGTCTAGGACAAGAAGGGACAGCCTCAGAATAGGTGGATGTCCATTTAAAACACAGATGTGGAGAAATTTCTTTAGCCAGAGGGTGGCGAATTTGTTACCACGGGCAGCCATGGAGGCCAGGTCATTGGGTGTATTTAAGGCAGAGCTTGATTGGTTCTTGATTGGACATGGCATCAAAGGTTACGGGGAGAAGGCCGGGGAATGGAGCTGAGGACAGGAAAAAAGGATCAGCCATGGCCGAATGATGAAGCAGACTCGATGGGCCAAATGATCTAATTTTTATGGTCTTATTATATTCCACCTGCTACGTCCCTGTTCCTTTATAAAATCTGTTTGTGCCTTTGCAGCATGTTCTTATCCCCCTCAGAGCTTATTTTCCCATCCACCTGAGTGCTATTAGCAAACATAGATTCTTTATATTTGAGCCTCTCACCCAAGTTATTGATATGATCGTAAACAGTGGAGGCTGAAGAACTGAACTTTGCAGTATCCCTCTAGTTACAGCAGTTATTCCTGCTCTATTTTCTGTCATTTGCCTTGTTTTCAATCAATACTAATGTATTAACCCCAAAGCTCAGGAGGCTTAATATTAAATATCAACCTATAGTGACATCTTTCAAAACTTTTCTCAGCATATACCATGTCCATTTTAGCCCTGACCCTTCTCGTTAGTCTGGTAATTGGTAAGCTCAAAACCACAAAGATCTATCAAGCATTATTTGCCTTTTGTAAATCCACACAGATTCTGCCAAATCATATTATGGTTTTCTTTATGTCCTGTTACCTGTCCATTAAAACATAACTTGCAGCATTCTTGCTAATAATGTCTGTGCAATTTCCATACTTTCATATGCTTTCCTGGAGCAGCAGTTTTGTACTTGTCACCCTTCAGTTCTCAGGGATCATTGCAAAATAGGTGGAATTCAATACATCCACCATCTCTGTAAGCATCTCTTTTAAAACATAAGATATATTATAGGTCTTCAGTCAATGGAATGATTAGCTTTTAAGTTCCCTTTAAGCATAGTGATTAGTGCCACACTATTTCAGCTCGAAGGACTCCGGAGTTCAGAGTTCAATTCTGACACCATCTGTAAGAAGTTTGTATGTCCTTCCTACGGGTTTCCTCTGGGTGCTCTGATTTTCTCCCACTGTCCAAAGATGTATGGGTTATAGGTTAATCGGTCATTGTAAATTGTCATGTGATTAGGCTAAGGTTAAATAGGTGGTTTGCTGAGTGATGCAGCTCGTTGGGCCGGAAAGGCCAGTTCCATGCTGTATCTCTAAATAAAGTAAAAAGTAATTACTTTTAGGACCCGCTTCTCACCAGTTCCTTGATTCCACACCTTTTAAATGGTAAACAGATGAGATTCTGCAGAGGCTGGAAATCAAGAGCAGCACACAAAAAATGCCGGAGGAATTCAGCAGGTCAGGCAACACCTATGGAGAGGAATAAACAATCAATGTTTTGGATCTTGGCCCTAAATGTTGATTGTTTATTCTTCTTCATAGATGCTACCTGATCTGCTGAGTTCCTCCAGCATTTTGTGTGTGCTTTAAAATGATACCTGTGTCCTCGATAGTTAAGGCTGTTGCAAAAATATTTGTTTAATATAAGACCATAAGGCATAAGAGCAGAATTAGGCCATTGTGCCCATCGAGTCTGCTCCACCATTCCATTGTGGCCGATTTATTATCCCTTTAAATCTCATTCTTTGATGCCCCTACTAATCAAGAACTTACTAACCTCGGCTTTAAATATACACAATGACTTGACCTCCACAGCCATCTGTGGCAATAAATTCCACAGATTCACCACCTCTGACTAAAGAAATTCCTCCTCATTGATGTCTTTGTACTCTGAGGCTCTGCCCTCTGGTCCTAGACTCTCCCACTATGGGGCACTATATAGATATTTGGAAAGCATGGAAGGAGCCGGCTGGATTCGAACCCGGGTCCGCTCACCTCGTAGTCTGGTGTGGATGTCACCAGCCACCAACCAGCTTTATATATATGTATATATAACATCTACATATGTTATGTATAGCCTTGTTTGTTTCTTATTGCTCATTATAGTGTCTGTAAAGGAGCAATGGTTTATTTTTGCCAACCATATTTCCATATCATGTCTTTTGTTAGTTTTGTCTCTTATTGGCTTCTTGCTCATTTTTGACGCATTCTACAATTTTACCAGATTCTCAAGTCTATTCTGTTCGGAAACCGCTTCAATTTGTCTCCTACTCTGAAACTGTGCTCCCTTTGCCAACTACCCTCCTCTGCTGTCATATCCAATAGCCCATTCTTTAAGTCTGTGATCGAAACAATGAGTAGCCACAGGCTATCCCATTAAGGGGGTCATTACAGGCAAATCCAAACGCCTCAGCCATACCGTTACAAATGGACAGGATACATTAACTGTACAAATCAAAGGTAATTCTCCGCTCTTGTCTTTGTTCCCATAGTTAATTGCATCCTGTTCATTTGTAAGATTGGCACCTCATCAACATCGCTTAACACTCATTCCATCAGGCACAGAGGTTACATTCTGTGCCATCCATGATACATACTGCAGGCACTCACCTTGACTACTGTAACAGCACTTCCCAACCCTCGGAACTTCACCTTCAAGAAAGACAAGTTTGGTACTGGCACTTCCACCTCTACCTCCATTTTATGCATCATGCTGATTTAGAGTTGTATAACCAGCCTCCATTATCACCTAGACCAAATTCTGGAACTTCTAACCAATGGCACTGCTAGTACCTTCATCAGAAAGACTCAGCAGAATATAGCTCTCCACTGCCTATTGAGCGTAATCTGGGATGGGCAAAACATGCTGGCATTCCCATTGACACCCAGAAAACTGAATGATTAAGTGACAAGTACTGTAAAAGCACAAAGCCTAATTGGTAATCATGCTTGCATGTGATATCACACCATAAATATTCAACCATCAACCATCAGGCTCCTGAACCTGAGTGGATAACTTCACACAATTTAACAATGATTCCACAACCTACGGATTCACTTGCAAGGACTCCACAATTTGTGTTCTCAATATTATTTATTTATTATTATTATTTTGATTTTCTATTCGGATTTGCACAATTTGTTGTCTTCTGCACATTGATTGTTGGTTCATTTTTATGTGTAGTTTTTCATTGATTCTGTTGTGTTTCTTTGTATCTACTGTGAATGCCCACAAGAAAACGAATCTCAGAGTAGTGTTTGGTGGCATATACAGTATGTGCTTTGATAGTTAACTTTAAACACAAGGGATTCTGCAGATGCAGCGATTCTTGAGCAACACACACAAAGTAGCGGAGTAACTCAGCAGGTCAGGCAGCATCTATGGAGAGGAATAAGCAGTCAGCATTTCAGCCATCTTTGGAGAGGAATTAACAGTTGATGTTTTGGACCATCTGTGGACAAGAATAAAGACTGACTGTTTACCCCTCTCCATAGATGCTGCCTGTCCTGCTGAGTTCCTCCAGCACTTTGTGTGTGTTGATAAACATTATCCTGCCCTTTTCTATTTTCACACTAATAACAGACTAGTTGTATATTGACCACATTTTAAATTCATTTAAGGAATTTATTTATCCTCCTGTAGGTATGGTTTGAGTTTATTGGATAATCTGATAGTTCCCTTGGCATTCTGGTGTAATTCAAATGATAAAAAGCCTGTCAAGTTTTTTAGTTCTTCTAATATTAACACTATAAAAATAAAGCCACTGAATGTTATTGCAAATCCTAGTTCTGATCACATTTTCAGAATAGAATTTTGTTCTGAAAGCTTTTAGAATCATGTCCAGTACCTCCTCCCCCACTTTTATTTTCATGCCAAATGTGAGTCCACAGGCAACTTTTCAGTAGATGTTTCTAACCAAGAGGAAAGTTGTGAACTCATTTAGCTCAATCAAGAGCTCTAGGCTCCATTGTATCCAGAACATCTTCAAGGAGCAATGCCTCAAAAAGGCAGCATCCATGATTAAGGACCCCCATCACCAAGGCCATGCCTTGTTCTAATGCTACCATTAGGAAGGAGGTACAGAAGTCTGAAGGTACACACAATGATTCAAGTACAATCTTTTCTCCTCTGCCATCTGATTTCTGAATGGACATTGAATCCATGAACACAACCTCATTATTTTTAAAATTTTTATTTTTGCACTACTTATTTAACTATATATAAGTGTATATATATACTGTAGTTCACACCTTTTCTTTCTAGTATTATGTATTACATTTTACTGCTCCCGCAGAGACAACAAACTTCATGACATATGCCAGTGATATTAAACCTGATTCTGATATCAAAAAAGGAGGAAGCATCTCTCTGGAAAGCAAGGGGTTGAAGCATTAATTATAGAGGTCTTTAAAATCATGACACAATTTTCATTTAGAATATACCACAGAAATTGGCCATTCAACCCAACAGTCTGCACCATTTGTGGAGAACATCACAACCAGTACGGAGGCGCCAATACGCAGAATCACAAGAGGCTGAAGAGTGTTGTAGTTTCAGCCATCTTCATCATAGGCACAATCCTACCCACTGTCAACCATCTTCAAGAGGCAGTGCTTCAAAGTGCCTGCTTCTGTTCTTAAGGACTTTCACCATCCAGGACATGCTCTCTTCTTGTTACAGCCACTGGGGAGGAAGTTATGGAGCCTGAAGACCCACAATCAACAAACTGGAAAACGGTTCTTCTTCTCCACCCTCAGATTTATGAATGGTCCATGAACCATGAATAGGACCATGTTATTTCTTCTATTTGTATTATTTATAAAAGGGCAGAAGAACTAGAGCTTTCTGATTCGTAAGCCATACTTTTGTAATTTATAACTTCATATCTGTGGTGTCACAGAACAATAAATTTCATGACATAAGTCAGTGATAACAGACCTGATCCTGATTCTTCCCTTCATCCCTCATAAATTAGAAAACTCTACTTCTTTCACCCTTTTATAGGGTGCAAGGTCAAATACAGAAGATGTTTCCATTTGCAGTAGTATCATAAAAGTAAAGATTTGAAGATCAGCTTTGTTTGTCATACGTGCATTGAAATGTTGAAACATACAGGGAAATGTGTTGTTTTACATCAACGACCAGTGCAGTATGAGTGTCCTGGGAAAGTGTCAGTATGCTTCCGGCACCAACATAGCATGTCCACAACTTACTAACCCTCGGTTTTTGTTATGTGGGAGAAAGAAAGACCTCCCACGTGGTTATGGGGAGAACGTACAAGCTCCTTACAGACAGCGGCGGGAATTGAACCCCAATCTTCCATTTGCTGCCATTGCGAAGGATTATGCTAACTGCTACGCTACCATGCCACCATTATAAATTGCAGCAGATATCAGTGGAAATGTCTACAACAAAGAAAAGATGGCATAAAGATCATGGACACATTCAAGGGGTGGTCGTGTGTAAGAGAACAGGAGAGACAAAAAAGAGAGTTGTGTGGAAAATGAACACTACCTTAGGCCCAGTGGGGCAAAAGGCCCTTTTCTACATCATACACACACTTCAACTTTCAGCTTCAGAGGCTGCACTGAAAATTACCATGCCCGTTTTAAATTAATATGTAACAGCAGGAAAGCACGGACCTGATTTGCACTCAGTCTCTGCTACACTCAGTAGGCTTTTTATAGTGTCCACAGCCCTGGTTCGGTGGAACAATCCAGCAGAATTCTCAAAACTAGCCACGGGCAATAAATGCAACTTAGTTCATCCCTTGAGTAAATCATATCTGAAGAACCCTGCCTGATTTTCCTTCCTTTCTTCTTAGCTGAATGTTCATCTGAGACCTCGCTGAACTTTCTGTGGCATAGGGGACAGGGAGTACTTCAAGGAATAGTTGAGGTGAACGGCACTGATGCATTTAAGGAGAAGTTGGTAAACCCATAAGGAGGGAAGAAATAAGCTGTATGATTGTACAGGAGAAGGCTTGCATGCATACAGCAGAAGCACTGGGAAAAAAGATGTGTTCTCTACGGCAAATAATGATGTAATTAAAATTCAACAGACATTTCACTCTAGATTCTTTTTGTCCGCACTAGTAAGTGAAATGATAGTTTCTACAAACAAGAGAAAATCTGCAGATGCTGGAAATCTGAGCAACAGACACAAAATGCTGGAGGAACTCAGCAGGCCAGGCAGCATTGACAGAAAAGAGTAAACAGCTGATATTTCGGGCTCCCAATTGCCCTTTACTCATCTCAGCCTTAACATTTCCATTACTTTCAGGATCCACAGAGCAATTTACTAACTCCAGATACTTTCACTAAGCAGTAAGGCTAATCAACACCTCCATCCACTAACCCAGCCCTCTACTCACCCCATCATCACTACTTTATCACTTCCAACAGTCACCATATGTAGGCACACCTGTGCCTGGTGTCGCTTCTTGGACATACAATCGATCTATATCTATAAGCTACCTTATGTATTTATATTTATTGTATTTTTATTATGATTGTGTTGTTTATCTTATGTTTTTTTCTGCTGCATCAGAACTGGAATAACTATTATTTCATTCTCCTTTACACTTGTGTACCAGACGTGGCATTAAACAATCTTGAATCTTGAATGTAGCCTGGGCATCATTGTCAGAGACAAGAAAGACCACTGAAATATGATCCTGAATCATACCTGTTGGTATTATCTGTGCTTTCAATGAAGCTGTCGTTTAGCAGCTGAGACTCCCCATGAATACGCCATTGTCCAACAGTATTACGAAGGGAAGCAGATGTGACATGTTCCCCCTTCCCCCTTGAAAGTCTACATTTAGCAACGCATAAGAAATTTAAATGACTATGAATTGATAAGTTATTTGTTCAAAGAAATAAATACCCTCTGTTAGCTTTACATTTTACATGGCAGAGTATGAGTAGGGATTGAAGATTCAAGTTTAATTATCACAGGTACATTGATACATACAGTGAAATGCATCATTTGTGTTAACAACCAACACACCAAGGGTATACTAGGGGGGCAGACTGCAAGTGTCTGATGATTTAAAACTCCAATCTGTACTCTAATTTTCTCACATTCCTGTTCCTAAAACCTCTGCTCCCCCAAAACATGTACAAAAAACAAAAAAAACACTAAAAAGCAACTAAAACTGAGCCGCGATCTCAATGGAGATCACAGCTGGCTGCCATCTTGAGCATGTAGTTGAGATCTCATCTGAGTTCAATAATTATTTCAGTCATTCTAATGCTCTTTCATGGCAATTTCAAAATTAACATGGTTCAGTTATACTGTCATGCTTATGGGCAACTATAGATTTGCCAAGATAAGTCAGAGCTCAGGAACTTGGGTACATATGTTATACTCATGTTTGAGTGCATAGATACACCACATTCCAGTTTCCACACTGTATTACTGCAGGAATTATCTTGTTAAATATATACAGTACATTGCATGATTTCTCAATTAACATTGCAGAAGTCTCTTAATAAGTATTAACAACAAATTAATTGAAAGGACATCACATCAACCAGAAAGTGGCTAATACTGCTTCCCATTTCAACACTGACTTTCCTAATACAAGGTAAGCCTGCCTGAAAGGCGATCAGTCCAACATGTCCTGATAGTTTTACAGACTGCAGTTGGTCTTCTTCTGAACCTTTCTAACTTGATAATACAAATTTGATGTGCACATATTCTTTCACTTCCATGTCTATTCACTGTGTTTGTATCAGGGTTAAATCCCTTTGTTGAGCTTCCTATGTTCCTGTTGACCCTTCCCAATTTTTATTGATCCACTGTAGAAAGCATCCTATCTGGATACCTAATGACTTGGTGTTGGCAACTGCTCTGCCCATGATCGCAAGAAACTGCAGAGAGTTGTGGACATTGCCCTCCAAGAGGACCACCACCTTGTTGTTGAGTTTGGAGACCTGCGTGCCTCAGTGACCTGGAGAGCTATGTTGAGAGGAGTCAGGGCTTTATGCTTTGGCTCTTAGTAGGGTCACCCATGCCAAACAGGTCAAAGGGGAGAAGGCCAGACTAAGAGTGGATCACTGGTCTTCCAGATTCAGCCACATAGCTCAGGGCTAACAACCCTGATGGTAAAACAACATTATTACGGTAAGAGCAACGAAGAAGCCTTCTACATCTGAGTACAATGGTATTCCTGAGTTTCCACCTGAGACTTGCATGATGAAGGAAGCCCTGAACACTGCCAGAGCTAGAGGACCTTTATTGCTGCCCTAAACACCAGTAGTGTACCAGGCAGTAAGTAAGCAGATTACAGAAATCTTCTATAGACTCTGTCTACACTTCGTGCTGCCTCAGTAACACAGCTGGCATAGTTAAAGACCCCACACTTCCTAGACATTCTCTCTTTTTCCCTCTTCCATCGGGCAGAAGATACAAAAGGCTGGAAGCATGTACCACCAGGCTCAAAGAGAGTTCCTATCCCATGGTGATCAGACTAATGAAGGAACCTCTTGCGCAATAAGATGAACTTTTGACCTCACAACATACCCTATTATGACCTTGAACTTTACTGTATACCTGCTTTGCACCTTTTCAGTAACTGTTACACTTTATTCTGCATTGTTATTGTTCTGGCTGAGTGCACTGTCTAATGATTTATCTGTATGAACCTCATGCAAGGAAGCTGTTCTCTGTCTCTCGGTACATGTGACAATAATAAACCAATACCAACACTCCTATAATCTACATACTTTGAATTCCCAAGGTGGCCATCACCTAACTGCTGCTTCTTCATTTAGCTTTGGCTAGAGGGGATTTGGTCGGGATGTTTAAAACCATGAGTCTCCATGGGCTGAAGAATCAATATGTGAGTACAGATTTAAGGTGATTATCAAATGAATCAAAGTCAACATGAGAAAAAGATTTTCTATGGACTGAGATTTGGAACATATTTTCCAATGTGATTCAATTTTATCCTTTCCAGGGAATTAGATTGATTCTTGGAGGGAATAAATAAGGGCAAGAGTGAAACTAAGTGTTTTGTACTTCAAAGGAAATGGAGGGGAATTGATGAGCTGAACGGTTCCCTTCTGTGCTCTTTAATGATCTTGTGTTGGTTTTTTATTAAAATGCTTATTTATTTTTTATTTATTTAGAGATACAGTGCAGAACAGGCTCTTACAGCTCAAAGAGCCGCACTGCCCTACTTTAACCCTAGTGTAATCACAGGACAATTTACAATGACCAATTAATCTACTAACCGGTATGTCTTTGGACTGTCGAAAGTAATTGGAGCACCTGGAGGAAACTCATGCACACACGGGGAGAACTTACAAATTTTCTTACAGAGGATGCCTGAATTGAACTCTGAACTCTGACGCTGGGAGGAATAATAAATCAGCTATTATCGAATGATGGAGAAGACTCAATAGGCCAAGTGGCCTATATATCTGCTTCTATGTCTTTTGGTCTTATGATGCTAAGAAAACAAAAGCATGCTTAAAAAGGTGAAAATTGGGTTATGTAGAATAATGTGATTTTGTGCACACTTCGACATGTCCATGACAGCCAATGTCATCGCATGGTGATTTCGTTGAGAACATTGATTCAGATTCAAATTTATTTTTCACATGCACATCAAAACATACAGTGAAATGTGTTGTTTGTGTTAACACCCAGCACAAACAAGGTTGTGCTGGGGGTGGCCCACAAGTTTTACCACACATTCCAGCACCAACATAGCATGCTCACAACGTTCAGCAGAACAGCACAAGCAGTGACAATGACAACAGCAGAACTAACAACAACAGCATAAACAAGTCTCTCTCTCTCTCTCTCTCTCTCTCTCTCTCTCCCCCTCTCTCTCTAACACACACACTCACACACACAATGCCATTCTCTGGGGCTGCAGTCCTTGGCCCCAGACTTGCAGACATTGGGCCTCCAACCTCTAGTCTGTGCTGTCACATGGATATCACTCATCACAATCCGATGGTCCACCTGCATTACACAGTTCTCACCAGGGCATCCATCACCTACTTCTCAGTCAGTCCACAGGATCATCTTCTGCCACTGTTGTCTATTCCTACACACTAATCAGACACACCACCCACCAACCCCTTCCTAACTTCCTAATGACTGAAATCTCTGAAGAGATTCCTGTTGCAGGCAATGGTACTCCTGGCCTCCCAGTAAACCTGGGAGCGCACTCCTGGATCTCAAGCATCACCAGGGCGGTCCCGTTTAAGGTCCCAGTGCATCCCTCTCCAGTAGCTGAAAGAGCACTGGTGAGTTATTGCACGTGTAGCTTCAGCAGCTGACTGGTGAGCTGTGTGTCTAGTGCTGGGAGAACTTTGATTCAAGTTCTTTCATGGAGCCTGTGGTTTTTGAAACAGTGTGCACAAGGGAGCCAGACAATGCTGGTTATTTAGTGATCTTTATAATTAGCATTAGGGAGACTTGCAATGTAATTGTAATGATGTAAAATCTTTAGCTTCTTATATTTATAGAGCAAATTTAACAAACAACATTTTCCTTATATTTCAAAGGACAAATAGAGGCTATGTAACAACAGTGACAGCTGAATATGCGCCAAGGAAGACTGGGGAACATTTTATGTATCTTTTGAAGGTGAAAAAGTAATAGAAACATCAAAGTGTTTGGTTGTAGAGCTCTAGAGAACTGTAATGATTAGCTATGTCCTACATAGTAAGTATTGCAGGGAAACAAAGTTGGCTAGAGTGAGAGCCCAAGAATGCTGGAAGGAAGCTAGTGTGAAGAGGTCACCGATAGAAAACAGAAGGATTACAAAATTGGTAAACACAATACTCTGCAGATGCTGGAAAAGCTTGATCAACAAACATAAAATGCTGGAGGAACTCAGCAGGTCAGGCAGCAACTATGGAGTCAAATAAACAGTCAACATTTTGGACTTTGCCCCTTCATCAGGACAATTACAAGTTGATGAATGGATTCTGAACCTAATGCCTTGGGGTGTCATTAGGAAGGGTAGACATTCTATAAACATCAGTAAGGATGAAACTGCTGAATCTGTGTGCACACAAGAGATTCGGCAGAAGCTGGAAATCCAGAGCATCACACATAAAGTACAGGAGGAACTCAGCAGGTCAGGCAGCAGCTATGGAGAAGAATAAACGGTTGACATTTTTTGCTGAGACACTTCATCAAGACTTCACACATTTTGAAATTGCTTTTATGCTTCCTGATAAAGAGTCTATTATTATTAAGTCTACTTACTATTATTATGTTTTTTCTATTATGTATTTCATTGTACTGCTGCTGCAAAAACAACAAATCTCATGACATACGCTGGTGATATTAAACCTGATTCTGATTCTGAATTAGTGTACTTGAAAGTTTTGTAAGATGGAATTTGAGCTGAAGGAAGTGATGGAGAACTAGAATGTGGATAATAGTTCCAATGAGGTAAGGCAGAGGTGGTCAATGTCATGGAGTCTGAAGAAAGTAGTATTGGTGGGAAATCAGATACAGTATTAAATTACTCAGCTATAAGCTGAACAGGAATTTGTGTTTTGCTACCTCCAGTTGATCTTAGTATCAAGCGAGGGAAGACAATAAAATCAGTGTAAGGAGAGGCAAGGTCATTGATAAATTCATTAATCAAATGGGTATTCACTAGAAAATGCAGCACATTCAAAATGCAGGAGGAACTCAGCAGGTCAGGCAGCATCTGTGGGACAGTGGGGGGGGGGCTGTGGGGAATGAGCCGTCGACATTGAAGGCTGAGACCTTTCATCAGGTCTGGAAAGGAACAAAAGTTTCTAGAAAGTCTCAATATGAATAAAAATAATTACTATAATTCTTAAACAATTGTATCAACACGAACAAACTCATTCCACTAGGGTACCAGGTGAAGCCCTACTTTTCCATTATTAGAAAAATAAACTGAAGGAAAATCAATTATAGTAATTATTCCCCAAGCACAAATGTGACAATGTCATAGGTCATGTAAATAATTGTATATTCCAAGGCAATTATCAGTAGATTAGTAGGCTAAAGGAAGCCTAAAAGAGGTTTCAAAATTTAAAATATTTTCACTAAGGGTCAGAGAACACTTTAAGAATAAAGGGGCAACAGCCTACCCATGAAAAAACCTGGGTTGCAGTGCCTGTTGAGGTAGAGATTTTATGCCAATTGAAATAGTGGAGTATACAGAAATGCCTCTTTCCTCTGCTTTTGTTCTGCTCTTTTGGATGCATTCTGAAAAGATGAAAGTAAAGAGAAATGGAGTTGTAGGAAGGAAGAAAGTTAAGTGTGGCCAATAGCGGGACAGATGTGATAGGATGTCTGACCTCTTTTTACCCCTGGAGGAAGAAGCAGATGAAGACCAATCTTAGAAATCCATTTTGTTTCCCTGAAGGCCATGGCATACCCTTCAAAGCATTCCTTTAAACTTCCCTCCTCTGATCAAGCTTTGAGCTATCTGCCTGTAAATTTTCCTTCTGTACTTGATTGTCAAAATTTAACTTGATACCACTTCTGTGAAACCACTGTGCATGTTAGCTATACTAAAGATTCACATTGTTGTAATGTGCTTTGGTAAATGATTGGAAAATATAAAATAGCAACCGTAGGTTCAGGGTTGTTTCAACTAATTTCATTCCAAAACTTTAAATCATCACTCAGCTGAAAGTGAACTGTTTACACCATTTCCTGCTCCAACTCGTTCGTTCCCAGTGGATAAAAACAGTGGAATTCCTTTTCTCTGTCAGCTGATGCTTCCTCCTTGAAGTTACAATTCTTTTATAGTTAACTTATCCTTTTCAAATTTAGTGATGTTCCTACACCAAAGACATTGAGCTTTCACTGATATTTTCATACAGTATACCTGATCTACCAGGGATTGCAAAGGTTTACAACTGTGGAATATACGTTCATGAGAGTGACTATTCTAAGGAAACACATGGAATTAGGACCACAGAGAATATAAGATAACACCTGGTGTCAAACAGCTGTATTTCCACCTTTTAAATCATCTGTTTAAAGAACTCACAATCTAAAGGAAGTGGTAAACTCTACTCAGGATGGCAGGGTGGAGATAACGTCTCTACCAAAGGAGGTGCAAGGCACTCCTTCCCTTCACTAGCCTGCAGGACGCCCTTAGCACCTGCTTAGCCCCTTTTCAGGGTCACATGAAGCCATGGGAGTGGGTGGTGGTTGGTCATATGTGCAGCTGGTGCTTATCATGAGTCCTGGTTATGCGAGCACTGACAATCTCTGAAGAGTATTGATAATGGCTGAGGTCACTCGTCTTGTAAAGACACTGCCCAGAATAAGGCAATGGCAAACCACTTCTGCAGAATTTGCCAAGAACAATCATAGTCATAGACCATGATCACCCACATCATATGACATGGTACACATTGATGGTGATGTTAAAGCACTCACAATTTAACGAAAGTGGTAAACTCGATTCACTTTACTTTGATAATATTTGTACATCCAGGGGTTCCAAGGATTACAACTGTGGTGTATGTCAGATCAACTTGGTGACTATTCCAAAGAAACATGTCAAAACATCAACTTCAGAGAATATAAAATTACATCTGGGGTCTAACTGCTGCATTTCTGCTTTTTAAACCATCCGTGTGAGAATTGCGATCTTCAAAGTACATTTATTTGTTATCAAAGATTCAAAGTATATTTGTTATCAAACTATGTATGCAGTATACAAACCATGAGATTTACCTTCCTACAGACAGCCATGAAACAAAGAACATGGAACCAACCCATTTAAAGAAAAAAACGTTAACCCCCCTATGCGCAAAAAAATGCGCACACGGCAACAAAAAGAAGAGCGATAAAACACAGAATATAAAACACAAAATCAAAAGGCATATTTCAGTTCAGCTCATTGAAGGGGTAAAGTAAGGAGTAAATTCTACTCACATTACTTTGATTACATTTATACATCCTTACTTCAGTTATGTTTTTCACACTCAACCTCCCATGAACTCAGCCCAATGCACAACTACCTATTATCGGCTGAACAACATTTATGCCATTTCACATTCCTGTCTGTATTCTGTTCATGATTCATATCTGTCCAACTCAACCTGCCATAACTGCGGTTACTGTCAGCAGTAATTTTGCTGAAGGACTTTGCCAACCTTGGTCTTCCTTACCTTGAAACAGTTGAAAGATCTTAAAGCAAAACCAAAATGCTGGAGAGAACTCAGCAGATCAGGTAACATCTATGGAGGGAAGTAGACAGGCAACATTTTAGTTCTGAACTGGGTGAAGGGTCGGTATAGTTGACCGTCCATTTCCCTCGACAGATGCTGCCTGACCTGCTGAGTTCCTCCCAGCATTTGGTTATTCTTTTGTTTCAGATTTCAGCATCTACAGTTTCTTGGGTCCACAATATTTTAAAACCTGATGAAGCAGGAAGTGAGAATGAGATACTTGTGCTCTAGAAGATTTGAGACAAAACGTTCAAAGTAAATTTATTATCAATTTACGTGTATGTCACCATGTACTGCCTTGAAATTCATTTTCTTGCAGGCACAGTAGAATAAAGAACTACAATGGAATCATTGAAAATCTATACACAAAGACTGACAAACAACCAATATGCAAAAAGAAGACAAATTGTGCAAGTACAATGAATAAATAATACTGAGAGCATGAGTTGTAGAGTCCTTGAAAGAAAATCCATAGGTTTTGGAATCAGTTCAGTGTTGAGGTGAGTGAAGTTATCTAGATAGATAGATAGATAGATAGATAGATAGATAGATAGATAGATAGATAGATAGATAGATAGATAGATAGATACTTTATTCATCCCCATGGGGAAATTCAACTTTTTTTCCAATGTCCCATACACTTGTTGTAGCAAAACTAATTACATACAATACTTAACTCAGTAAAAAAATATGATATGCATCTAAATCACTATCTCAAAAAGCATTAATAATAGCTTTTAAAAAGTTCTTAAGTCCTGGCGGTTGAATTGTAAAGCCTAATGGCATTGGGGAGTATTGACCTCTTCATCCTGTCTGAGGAGCATTGCATCGATAGTAATCTGTCGCTGAAACTGCTTCTCTGTCTCTGGATGGTGCTATGTAGAGGATGTTCAGAGTTTTCCATAATTGACCGTAGCCTACTCAGCGCCCTTCGCTCAGCTACCGATGTTAAACTCTCCAGTACTTTGCCCACGACAGAGCCCGCCTTCCTTACCAGCTTATTAAGACGTGAGGCGTCCCTCTTCTTAATGCTTCCTCCCCAACACGCCACCACAAAGAAGAGGGCGCTCTCCACAACTGACCTATAGAACATCTTCAGCATCTCACTACAGACATTGAATGACGCCAACCTTCTAAGGAAGTACAGTCGACTCTGTGCCTTCCTGCACAAGGCATCTGTGTTGGCAGTCCAGTCTAGCTTCTCGTCTAACTGTACTCCCAGATACTTGTAGGTCTTAACCTGCTCCACACATTCTCCATTAATGATCACTGGCTCCATATGAGGCCTAGATCTCCTAAAGTCCACCACCATCTCCTTGGTCTTGGTGATATTGAGACGCAGGTAGTTTGAGTTGCACCATATCACAAAGTCCTGTATCAGTTTCCTATACTCCTCCTCCTGTCCATTCCTGACACACCCCACTATGGCCGTGTCATCAGCGAACTTCTGCACATGGCAGGACTCCGAGTTATATTGGAAGTCTGATCTACGCTGGTTCAAGACCCTGATAGAACATAGAACATAGAAATCTACAACACATTACAGGCCCTTTGGCCCACAATGTTTTGCCGATGATGTTACCTACTCCAGAAACTCCCTAGAATTTCCCTACTGCATAGCCCTCTACTCTTAAAAATCTCTATTGTATCTGCCTCTACCACTGTCACTGGAAGTGCATTCCATTCACCCACCACTAAAATAGTTGAGGAGGAAGAATTGTTCCTGAACCTGGTGGTGTAGGCTCCTGTACACCACCTAAGGCTCCTGTACCTCTTGCATGATGGCAGTAGTGAGAAGAGAGCATGGTCTGGATTGTGGGGCTGATTAATCCAGGCTGATTAATTCTCTAACAAGAGAAAATCTGAAGTTGCTGGAAATCTGAGCAACACACACAAAATGCTGGAGGAACTCAGCAGGCCAGGCAGCATCAATGGAAAAAAGTCCAGTCAACATTTCAGGCCGAAACCCTGCGGCAAGACTGGAGAAAAAAAGCTGAGGAGTAGATTTGAAAGGTGGGGGGGGTGGGGGGGGGGGAAGAATTGAATTGAATTGACTTTATTACTTACATCCTTCATATACATGAGGAGTAAAAATCTTTACATTATGTCTCTGTCTAAATGTGCAACGTGCAATTTATAGTAATCTACAATAAATAGTATGTACAACAGGACAGTCAAGATAACATAGACATACAGCTGTGTCAGCATGAATCGAGCAGTCTGATGGCCTGGTGGAAGAAGCTGTCCCGGAGCCTGTTGGTCCTGGCTTTTATGCTGCGGTACCGTTTCCCGGATGGTAGCAGCTGGAACAGTCTGTGATTGAGGTGACTCCGGTCTCCAATGATCTTTCGGGCCCTTTTTACACACCTGTCTTTGTAAATGTCCTGAATAGTGGGAAGTTCACATCTACAGATGCACTGGGCTGCCAGGCGATAGATGAAACTTGGAGGGGGAGGAATAAAACAAAGAGCTAGGTGGTTGGTGAAACAGACAAAGAAAAAAGGTGGGGTGGCAGGAGCACCTGAGGGAGGCAATGGGTGGGCAAGGAGATAACATGAGAGAGGGACAAGGGGATGGGAAATGGTGAAGGGGGTGGAGGCATTACTGGAGGTCTGAGAAATTGATGTTCATGCCATCAGGTTGGAGGTTACCCAAATGGAATATTAGGTGTTGTTCCTCCAACCTAAGTGTGGCCTTATCCCAACAGTGGAGGAGGCCATGGATGGAAATAGATTGGGAGAACACTTCACTGAGCACCTATGCTCCATCTGCCAGAACAAGCGGGATCTCTCAGTGTTCACCCATTTGAATTCCACTTCCCATTCCCATTCTGATATGTCCATCCATGGCCTCCTCCACTGTCGGGATAAGGCCACACTTAGATTGGAGGAACAACACCTTATATTCCTTTTGAGTAGCTTCTAACCTGTGGCATGAATGTCGATTTCTCAAACTTCCAGTAATGCCTCCCTCCCCTACCGGATTCTCCTTGCCCGCCCATCGCCTCCCCCTGGTGCTCCTTCATCCCACTCATTTTTTTCTTTATTCCATGGCCTTCTGTCACCTTCATCAGTCAACTTCCTAGTTCTTTGCTTCATCCCTCCCCGTCCAAGTTTCTACTAATGCATGACATTTCTCTCTCTCCACCCCCCACCTTTCAAATCTGCTCCTCAGCATTTTTCTCCAGTCTTGTTGAAGGGTTCTGGCCCGAAACATTGACTGTAATTTTTGCTATAGATGCTGCCTGGTGTGCTGAGTTCCTCCAGCATTTTGTATGCATTGTCTATATATATAGCTAGAGTGCCTATGACTTTTGCACGGTACTGTACTTGTCTACATGGAGTGGACAGCAAGTTTGTAAATCTGGTGGGAGCAAAGGATATTGAGGTGTTGAGAGCCCTCGTCACTGGTGGGGGGGGGGGGGGGGTGGTGGTTGTGAGACAGGTGGCAGTGGAGGAGTGCCAGGTACGGAGTGGGTGACATGAATACAGACACAAACAACCCTGGGACACCAGGCAACCTCATTTGATTCCAAATAATTGGTTTATTGATCATTATAGAATGTCTCTCTGGTGCTTCCTGCTCCCTCCCACTTTCCCCAACCATGATTCCCCTCTCCCTGCCCCCTTCCCACTTACAGCCCACAATAGCGACCCATATCAGAATCAGGTCTATCATTACTCATATGTCATGAAATTTGTGTTTTTTTGTTTTATTTTGTGGTTACAGTACAGTGCATTACATAAAATTAATACAGTACTACGCAAAAGTCTTAGGCACCCTACGTATAATCTATATATATACTGTATATGTGCCTAAGACTTTTGCACAGTACTGTATTCCTTTATATTACCTATTTTATAAATCCAGAAATTCCAAAATAATTTACAGGATTGCCATGCAGAGATCATACTGATGCTCAATGACTTGTTTGGTGTAAAGAGGAATGACAGGTAGAGGGGTTTGGGGAGGCAATTCCAGAGCTTAGGTGCTAAGCAGTTTTAAAGGCTTAGCTGTTGGTGGTGGAGTAATTAAAACTGGGATGCACAGTCGAAAACAAAGTGAACCAGTCAGCTGATGGAATTGTCTGGCACTGATTTTCACCCACCGGGTTCCAGCCAAATAGTTTTCTATTTTAGAACAATTACTTTTTCCTCTACTGTAGCAATCAGTGAATGAAGAACTAATGAAATAAAATCATTTTCAACAAATTTACTTTAGTAGATGTTGACAAAAGTGAAAATGCTAGGCCGTTAAGCTGCCTTGCAATGCAAGCAGGCATCTCGGATCAAACACAAGGAGATCAATGTTTAAAAAAAGCTCTGGTAGTAATTTTTCCACTTTGGAATTTCTAATGATGTTGTTTACTGTGAGGATGGTTGTTCTTCCTTCCTCTCTCTGCCATTCTTAACGTTCAGACTTGGAGGTAGATGGGTATGCAGTTGTAGAAGAGGGAGGAGGTAAAGTAAGGGGTTGAAGGATTTGGGGCAATGGTTCAGAGCAGAAAATAACGTCATGGGCCCGAGCCAATCCAGCATCGACGATGTCTTCAAAAGGCAATACCTCAAAAAGGCAACATTCTTCGTTAACAACACCTAACTCACAGGACATGCCCTTCTTATTATTACTACCATCAGGGAGGAGGTACACACACTCAAGGCTCTACAAACATCAGATTTCTGAACAGACAAAGAACCGACCCATGAACACTACCTCACTATTTTTGCTATCTTTTGCACAACATATTTAATTGTTAAATAATTTCTTATTATAATATGTAATACTGTACTACTGCCACAAACAATAAACTTCATGAAATATGTCTGGGATAATAAACCTGATTCTGATTCTGAAGGACATCTCCCCTCCATAGACACAGACTACATTTCTCACTGCCTTGGTACAATAGCCAGCACAATTAGACACTTTTCATGCCAGACATTCTCTCTGTGTGCCCTCTTTCACTGATTGCAGTCTTTCATTGATTCAATTATGTTTCTTGAATTTACTGTGCATTTCCACAAGAACACTATCTCAGGGTTGTATATGGTGACATATGTATACTTTGTTAATAAATTTCCTTTGAACATTGAATTTCTGCTGCTGTTTTAAATAGTTTGTACATTCTACATGTGACTGAGTGGGTGTCCTCTGGGTGCTCTGGTTTCCTCTCGCATTCCAAAGACCTACGGTTTGTGTTAGTGAGTTGTGGCCATGCTATAATAGCGCCTGAAGTGTGGCAACCAGCACAATCCTGCTGATTGGATTTTGTACAAATGACATACTTCATAGCACGATTAGATGTTTTGATGTACATGTGACAAATAAAGCTTATCTTTTACTGAAATGCACTGTATGGATGGCCTACAAAACAAGTTTTTCACTGTAACCTGGTATCTCTGACAATATAAACTATAAAACAATAAGATATAGGAGCAAAATTAGGCCAATTGGCCCATCGAGTCTGCTCCACCATTTTATCACGGCTGATCCAATTTGCCTCTCAGCACCAATCTCCTGCCTTCTCCCTGTATCCCTTCAGGCCCAGACCAATCAAGAAACTACCAACCTCTGCCTTAAATATACATAAAGACTTGGTCTCCACAGCTGCCTGTGGCAAAGAAGTCAACAGATTCACCACCCCCTGGCTAAAGAAATTCCTTCTCATCTTCATTCTAAAAGGACACCCCCTCTATTCAGAGGCTGTATCCTCTGGTCTTAGACTCTCCCATCATAGGAAACATCCTCTCCACATCCACTCTATCAAGGCCTTTCACCATTCAAATGGTTTCAATTAGGTCACCCCTCATTCTTCTGAATTCTAGTGAATACAGGCCCAGAGCCATCAGATGTTCTTCATATGACAAGACATTCAATCCTGGAATCAGTTTCGTGAACCTCCTCTGAATCCTCTCCAGTTTCAGCACATCCTTTCTAAGATAAGGGGCTCAAACCTGCTCACAATACTCTAAGTGAGACCTCACCAGTGCTTTATAAAGTTTCAACATTGTGTTTATATTCTAGTCCTCTTGAAATGAACACTAACAGTTCATTTGCCTTCCTCACCACAGACTCAACCTGCAAATTAACCTTTAGGGAATCCTGCACAAGGACTCCCAAGTCCCTTTGCATCTCAATCTTTTGTATTTTCTCTCCATTTAGATAATAGTGAACCTTTTCATTTCTTCTACCAAAGTGCATGACCATACACTTCCCAACACTGTATTCCATCTGCCATTTCTTTGACCATTCTCCTAATCTGTCTAAGTGCTTCTGGAGCCTCTCTACTATCTCAAAGCTACCTACTCCTCCACCTATTTTCATATCGACTGCAAACTTTGTAACAAAGCCATTAATTCTATCATTCAAATCATTGACATATAATGTAAAAAGAATCGGTCCCAACACCTGTGGAACACCACTAGTTACCATAGCCAGCTGGAAAAGACTCCCTCTAATCCCGCTCTTTGCCTCCTGCCAGTCAGCCACTGCTTTATCCATGCTAGAATCTTTCCTGTTATACCATGGGCTCAAAGCTTGTTAAGTAGCCTCATGTGGCACCTTGTCAAAGGCCTTCTGAAAATCCAAGTACACAATATCAACCAATTCTCCTTTGTTTGTCCTGCTTATTATTTCTTCAAAGAAACCCAACCTATTTGTCAGGCAAGATTTTCCCTTGACGAAACCATGCTGACTATTGCCTATTTTATCATGTTCCTCCAAGTACCCTGAGACCTCATCCTTAATAATCAACTCCAACATCTTCCAGCTACTGAGGTCAGGCTAACTGGCCTATAGTTTCCTTTCTTCTGCCTCTCTCACTTCCTGAAGAGTGAAGTGACATTTGCAATTTTCCAGTCTTCTAGAACCATTCTAGAATCTAGTGATTCTTGAAAGAATATTACTAATGCCTCCACGATTTCTTCAACCACCTCTTTCAGAACCCTAGTCTGTACATCACCTGATCCAGGTGACTTATCTATCTTTAGACCTTTCTTACTTTTTCCCTTATAATGGCAACTTCACACACTTCATGACCCCGATACCTGGAACTTCCACCATACTGCTAGTGTCTTCCACAGTAAAGTGGAACCAATGTTGTTTCCAATTCCATTGTTCCTTGGTTCATTGAAGACCATTCAACAGTGAGAATGAAACCAACAATAAACTCTCCTCTGCAGTCTTGCCTAAATGTCATAGAATTGTGACTGTTTCATCTTTGGCTTTCGTTATCAGCTTGTTCCACCTGGCAACACTGGAGCTGTTGACAAATCTTGCAAATCCATCTATGTTAAGTAACAGTCTTAGAGACAAGAAAAACATCAGTGTGGTTTCCAATTAGCTCAGCAGAGAATGGGGAGGAACATTTGGATCTGCTCTCAAATTTGGTAAATATTTGTACATGAAAGTCTAGTTTACTAAATGTATTATTGACTAGTGCTTAACACTGGCATTTCTACTTAGATTGCCCTAAGACAATGGTGGGATGATAGCTACACTGCACTCTGTTATTACAAGTGGCAGTACATTCACTTTAAACAAAGTGCGGGAAGGTAGTGTAGTGGTTAGTGTAATGCTATTACAGTGCAAGCAAGCTGGGTTCAATTCCTGCTTGTGAGAAGCTTGTATGTTCTCTTTGTGACTTCATGGGTTTCCTCTGGGTGCTCAGGTTTCCTCCCACATTCCAAAGACATATGGGGTAGTAGATTAATTGGTTACATGGGTGTGACTGGGCATGCAAGCTCATTGGGCTAGAAGGGCCTGTTACAATGGTGCATTTCCAATAAGAAATAAATAAAAAAGAGAAAGAACTGGGATGCATATTGAATTTTGATCTGCTAAGTCATTAGTGCAACTTTAAAGCTCCATAGTGGTAAGCGAGGAAGAGGTAGAATCATACAGCTATAGAATACTACAGCAGAGAAAGAGGCCCTTCAGCCCACTTAGTCCATTCTGACCTGATCTACCTGCATCCAGACTGTATCCCTTCAAACCTATGTATCCGTGTATCCATCTAACCTTCTCCCAAATGTAACATTTGAACATTCAGAGATAGGATAAATGCTGCATTGTTTTATTCAGGATCACCTGTAACATTTTAATAAGATGAGTTAAGATGAGTTGTTCCAGTGGAACAAGTCACTGAAACTGTACACAGTAAAGGATTTCCTCTCATCCTGCTTGGAGTGTCACTGAGAAGCTGTGATCTCCCTGAATGGCACACAGACTCAAGGGGTTAGGGCAGTTCAAGATTCAATGTCATTTCCTGGACACAAGTCTAAGGAGAACAAAATAATTGTTACTCCAGATCCAATGCAGCCCAAAAAAACCCACAAAAGATGAAGAACACAATAGTAATTAAAAAACACACAATAAATATAATGCATAAGATAGCTTCCATCCATAGATTGACTGTATTTCCATAAAGTTATGCTAGGCTGTACATAAGGTGACTGATGGAGAATAAAAGTAGCGACGGAGGTGTTGATCAGCTTTACTGCTTGGGGAAAGTAACAGTTTTTGAATCTGGTGTTCCTGATGTGGATGTTACGTAGTCTCCTTCCTAATGGGAGTGGGACAAACAGTCCATGAGCAGGGTGTCTGGGATACTTCAGGGTATGTGAGTTCCTGCAAAGAAAACTGCAAAAGAGCTGGGATTGAGATGTACAATTTGCTTTACATTGTTGGTTATTTCGGCTTGCCCTGAGGGAATAGAAGGTTATGAATGTTAGAAAAACATTTATGAAAAATGGGGAAAGAATTTTTTGTAAAGATTTGTCTAGAACTGTGAAAATGTCTAATTTTCCAGACCAGTGCTACAAAGACTGCCTGATGCAAGGTCCATGGAGACTGCCATCTACTGGCAAATCAGCTGACCGCACAAGAATAGAAAATTCACCACTGAATTAACTAGACACAATCCAGAACTACATTTGCATGAATGCATTTAGGCTATCTTGTCTCCAAATTGTTAAAACATTATCTTAGAAAAGACTATGTGAAACCACTTATGTTTTCAATTACGATATTATAGTTACAGCATAATGATATTTAATTATGTTATTAAGCTCTATGAATTCTCTGTAGTTATTTACTGCAGCTCTGTATGGAGAATGGAGATACCCAAGAGCGTGTTACACACATAACAACTTATTAATGAGTTCAAACGAAGATCAAATACTTCACAAAGGATCAGTTAAGTCAACAACATCTCTTTCTAGGTCATGCTTTTCCTCATGCAACTTGAGGCCTGGACATGTTCTGTTCTGTGTTTGAAGGCCTGTCTGTGTGTGTGAGGATGGGAAAGGGGCTTGCTTTGCTATTGTTGTCTTGTTTTGTTTTATTATTGTTGTTTCTGCTTGTGTTGTTTCATTGAAAACACAAGCAGAAAGATGTTACATTGGTGCCAGAAAATGTGGTGACATTTGTGGGCAGCCCCCAGCACATCCATTCAAATCACTTTTAAGCTTCTGAAAATTGAATCATGTAACTTTAATATAATAGCTTGATTTGTGCTTCCTTATTTTATCTGAAGAAGCTTGGCTATAGCACCAGGACTCAGAGTGCAGGACATTATTGATGACAACATGAATTGGAAATTTCAACTGGAAATGATCTGGAGATGTCAAAATTGACTTAAGGATTTAGATTGTCAAGGGAAGACTTCAGGGTGAGTACAAGATATTTGTAGTACAGGATGGATCAATATTTTGTATTCTCCCTCAAATTTATCTGGTGTTAATGGTGCAGATGTATCACAGGCAAAGCCCTCCTCACCATTAAGCACATTTACAAGAAGCACTGCCACAAGAATGTGCACCCATTCTCAAGGACCCCACCATCCTACCCACTACTACCATCAGGCAGGAGGTACAGGAGCCTTAGGTCCCACACCATCAGGTTCAGGAACAGTTATTAGCCTACAAACATCTGGCTCCTAAACTGGTGTGAATAGCTTCACTCATCACATCTTTGAACTGATTCTATGACCTACAGACGCACTTTCCAGGAATTTGTACAACTCATTTTCTCAGTGTTTTTTATTTGCACAGTTTGTCTTCTTTTGCATATTGGCTGTTTATCAGTCTTTGTTTATGTACAGATTTTTTCATAAATTCTATTGTATTTCTTTACACTTCCTGTATATCCTTGCAAGAAAAATAATCTTATGGTGGTATATGGTGACATAAATGTGCTTTGATAATCTATTTACTTTGAACTTTGAATCACTTTCTACTTACCTTTACCCTATCAACATCTCCCTCTTTGAACATGTCCATGCTTTTTGCCTTAGTTATTCCCACAACTGGGGTGATTTAGATAGGGAATGTATTGAAGGCCAAAATGATAGGAGACAATTTTAGTTCTCCAGTTGTTACCTCAGTCAACATCATGTCACTAATTCACTCTGATCTCAATGCTGTCCAATCTGCACTTTCACTTCATCTATCACTGTTCCAACCAAGGTCTAATTTCTCTTTCTTTCAAGGCATCAAAGATCACAGAGTTTAACAGCGTGTGAACTCATAAAATGAACTCTTGTGGATCATTTCCCATCCATTTTACTCTGTTCCCATTGTTCCTCTCAGTCCGACTCCTTCATTTGTTTTTACTAACTCTTCTGATTTTCCCAGTTCTGAATCGGAAGATTTCACTCAGTTTATTCCCCTGCACCAACTGCCCCCATTTTACAGATCTTTGCTTAATAAAGAAGAGCCTACTGAATTGGTCCTATTTTTGATGAGTGTTTTTTTAAGTTAGCCCTCAACATATTCAGAGCAACAATTAAATATTCAGCTGTTGACCTATTAAAACAAACTGTCTTGACAGAAATTATCCCAATCAAGGCTGAAGGCTGAATGATCTTCAGCTTTCTTAAGATAATTCTCAACATCATTACCTGTTTGGTGGCTGATGTAGTAGATTGGCTGCTTTTTATAGAACTCAGTCAATTAACCATTCCATTTACTGGAAATGGGTGGTTAGGTTACACTTCAGTTGCTGAAATTGAAATGAACCCCCTTGTTGCAAATCCTAATTTTCTTCCTTGTGCCTTGACTTAATATAGGACCTTTCTCACGGTTAAATATCCCAGTGGGCATCAATGGATGAATAACTTGACATCACATCACATTAGGATACTAGAAAAGATGTCCAAAATGTTAAACAAAGATTTTGAGGAACATCTTAAAAGGGACCAAGGGAGAATTTTAGTTGGGGGGGGGGGGGGACATGGATAGGTGGTTTCTAGAACCTATGACTGAGTAAGTTTAAGTGATGACTACCAGTGCGGAGTGAGTTCAACAGGGAAGGTATAAGAAACCACATGCAGCAAAGGTTGTCATGATACCATAACTGTTACCTGGACAATTAGCATCTTATTCTGCATTGGAAACCTACAACCTACATACTTAGACCTTAACCTATCACGAGAGGAACATTGCAAACAAGTTTCTCCACCCTCCCCCTTCACTCTCTTTCCACTCCCCATTCTGGCTTCCCTCTCACTCTTTCTCTTTCCTCCTCTCACCTGCTCGTTACCTCCCCCTGGTGCTCCTCCTTCTTACCTTCCTCCCATGGTCCACTCTTCTCTCCTATCAGATTCCTTCTTCTTCAACCCTTTATCTTTTCCACCTATCACCTCTCAGCTTCTCATTTCATACCCCCTTCCTTACCTTCCACTCACCTGGTCTCACCTATAACCTGCCATCTTATACTCATTCCCCTCACCCACCTTCTTCTTCTGGTTTCTTCCCCCTTCCTTTCCAGCCCTGATGAAGAGTCTCAACCTGAAACACCAACTGTTCATTCTCCTTCGTAGATGCCGCCTAACCTGCTGAGTTCCTCCAGGTTTTTGCATATGTTACTCTGGATTTCTAGCACCTGCAGAATCTCTTGTGTTCATAAGTTTTGGAAAGCAATATTTTGGATATGGAAAATATTTATCTAAATGCTTATTAAAAAATTAAGTCATGTTCATTAATTATCCTGAAGTGTTGTTACGTTCAATATCTACCATTTAAAGAGTAAAACCCATCACTTTAGATAATTTAAACTAAATGCAGATAATAATACTGAAGCAAGTGATATTTCTTACATTCATGCACAAGAACTGTGGAATGAGCTTCCTGTAGAAGTAGTAGAGGCCAGATCAGTTGTGTCATTTAAGGTAAAATTGGATAGGTATATGGATAGGAAAGGAGTGGAGGGTTATGGGCTGAGTGCGGGTAGGTGGGACTAGGTGAGATTAAGAGTTCGGCACGGACTAGGAGGGCCGGAATGGCCTGTTTCCGTGCTGTGATTGTTATATGGTTATATGGTTAACTGGTGGGGAGATGCAGAATGTGAAACCCACTGACAACTGACAATTCTGTTAATTCAGCAAGAACCAGTTTCAGACCTGGGAAAAACTTTGTAATCATTCCCACTTACCCATTACTTTACGTGACTGTGCAAAAGTTGTAGGCACACATATATAGCTAGGGAAGCAAATAATTTTGCACAGTACTGTAGTAATTTTATGTTTGGACCGTACTGCTGCAAAAAAAATCATGACGTATGTGAGTGATGATAAACCTGATTCTAACAACAACACACACAAAATGCTGGTAGAACACAGCAGGCCAGGCAGCATCTATAGGGAGAAGCGCTGTCGACGTTTCGGGCCGAGACCCTTCGTCGGGACTCAACCTGATTCTGATTGTTTTTAATAAAATGACCTTGCCTGGTGTCTCAGAATTGGGTTTGCCTGCACCAGCGTCACCCTCATGCCTCTGACCCTCCTTCCCTGCCACCCATTCCACACCCCTCCCGCAGTACTCCACCCTCGACACTCTCAACATCCTTTGCTCCTGCCAGATTTACAAACTCACTCTCACCTCCATGTTGACAAATACAGTACTGTGCAAAAAGTCTTATGCACCCTATTTTTATATACGTACCTAAGATTTTTGCACAGTACTATGTATTTAATTAGAACAAGTTTAGTTCAGGAGGGTGGAATAGGAAAAAAGTGTTATTTTGCATTTAGTTAAATTGTTCTTCTGCATCAGAAGACAGCATAATAATTATATACCTATTACAATGAATCTTTCAATGAGTATTGAGCTACCTTATCGAAGTCAAATATAAATTTTGGTAGAGGGTCACTAATAAAACACAATTTAATTAATTAAAATAATACTTAGGACATGATATGAATGTGTATCCCACATGGCAAAAGCTAACTGTTACAGTTTGCAATTAGTCCACTGACCTGAGAAGATAGATTACCTCATTTGGAGAATTTTATGGCTGATATGTTCACAAAGCTTCACGTTACATTTTTTTGTAATTTTTTTTAATTGTCACCCAGGGACCAGAATCTTTATAAGTCAGTCTGATATATGTACCTCAATTAGTGTCCACCTCACCTGCTGCTCCATTGTATATGGATGTATGAAGGTCACCAGGTCAATTGAGAAGAAACCCAGCACCCCTCGGCATTTACAGGCCTCAGCGATCTTGACACACATCGAGTGCAGGTTGCTCGGATCCACGGAACACTGTGGTACTGTGGTGCCCCAGCATTCGAGAGGGCTTCCGGAATGGATCTGGTCTCCGCAAGAAACCATCGATATTTCCCCTGTCGGCTCTATGAGCATGTCTATGGTGAGGTTAGTCACACTGTCGGATGGCGGATAGGCCTCCACAACGCCACCTTAGAGGAGGGGATGGAACAAAAATGATTCAGATCACTTTGTCTTAGACTTGGTATCTACCACTCTCAAAACTTGTCACACATCTCTTTTAAACTCCCCCCTCTCATCTTATAGCTATTCCCTCTAGCATTTGGCATTTTTATCCTCAGAATAAAAAGTCTGTCAATTCTATCTATGTCTTTCATAACTTTACATCAGTATTTTTCCTACCCAGGAAGTTCTAAATGAACTGTTAAAGCACAATGGTCCATCAAGGTTTAGAGTCACGGAGCACTACAGCATGGATACAGGTCCTTCGGCCCAACCAGTCAATGCTAACCATGGAGCATGGCCAGCTAGTCCCAATTTCCTGCAATCATCTTATGTTCTCTCTAAGCCCTGTCCCTCCATATACTGTACCTTCCAAATGCTTCTTAAATGGTCCTGTTGTACCGGTCACAAACACTTCTTCTGGCAGCTCGTTCCATATACTCACCATCAACTGTGTGAAAAAGTTGCCCCCCAAGGTCTCTTTTAAATATTTCTCCTCTCACCTTACACCTATGCCCCCAAGTTTTGGATTCCCCCATTCTAGGGAAATCTGATCAAACTGACTGGTCACTTCTGTGCTCTATGCTATCCCTCGATGATATCAAACTAATCATATACGCAAGATGACCAAAACATTAGCAACAATGTACACTCAGTGGTCATTTTATCAGGTACACCTGCTCATTAATGCAAACATCTAATCAGCCAATCATGTGGCAGCAAATCAATGCATAAAAGCATGCAGACACGGTCAAAAGGTTCAGCTATTTTTCAGAGCAAACATCAGAATGGGGATGAAAAGTGATTTAAGTGACTATGACTATGGTTGTTGGTGCCAGATGGGGTGGTTTGAGTATCTCAGAAACTGCTAATCTCCTGGGATTTCCACTCACAATAGTCTCTATAATTTACAGAGAATGGTGCGAAAACAAAACAAAAACATCAGTGAGCAGCAGCTCAGTGGGTGAAATGCCTTGTTATTAGAGAGGTCAGAGGAGAATGGTCAGCCTGGATCAAGCTGACATGAAGGCAACAGTAACTGAAATAACTGCGTAACAATAATGTGCAGAAGACCACCTCTTAATGGACAACACGTTGAACCTTGAAGTGTATGGACTACAGCAGCAGAAGACTACAAACATACACTCAATGACCACTTTTTCAGGTACAGGAGGCAACTAATAAAGTGGTCACTGAGTGTATATTCAGAATCAAATTAAATTTTTTATCTAAGTCTATATATGTCACCATATACTACCTTCAGATTAATTTTCTCGCAGGCATTTAACAGATATTAAAGAAATAAAATAAGAGTTTATGAAAAACTATACATAAGCAAAAGCTTCTGATTCTGAGACTGACAAAAAATGTGCAGAAGAAGACAAATTGTGCAAACTAGAATACAAAAAGAGAGATAGATAGATAGATAGATAGATAGATAAGTAATACCAAAAATGTACATTGGTAGTCTTTGAAAGTGGATCTATGGGTTGTGAAATTATTTCAGTTGTAAATATTCTTTTATAAATTTATCCTAGATTACACAATCATCACAGTTTGTAATTATGAATGGTTTAAGACATTTCCCTTTCACAAAGCTGACCCACAAACACTAGCATGTGTTCTACCTCCACTTTGCAATTGTTCCGTCATGTAAAATTATCATTCTGCTTAATCAGTTGAAAAAGACTTCAGCACATCAGAGCACCTTATACAGATTAGGCTGCCAGATTTGCTCAAATAAAGCCCACTGGATCCCATCATGTCAGTATACCAATCCTATCATTTGTATAAACGGCTGCTATTTAATCAAATCCATTCCCCAGTTAACTACCTGTCAACACAGAAATCAAAAAACATTCGTAGTTATAATTACCAAAACCCATAATTACTGAGATTTTCCTACTGTTTTATTTTATGGGTCTAATTTGTATCTCCTGTAAGCACCAGTTCCTGTATAATATCCCACTTAGGTAGCCCTTCTTCAAATGCGAACTTTATCAAAGTTAAAAAGTCAAAGTCAAACTTATTGTCACTTGGACAAGTCTATGTGTGCACAGCTACAATGAAAAACTTACTTGCAGCAGCATCACAGTATCAGAATAGCAGCATTCGCAAGAAATAATACATCAATTAAACATAAATTATACACAACTTTTACACAAAAAGTACACATAAAGAAAACAAATCCATTTTGTGCAAAATGATCATAGTGTTGTTAAATTATAGATATGAGCGTTGTGCCGGTTGGTTTAAGAACCGAACAGTTGAAGGGAAATAGCTGTTCTTGAACTGGGTCATGTGGGACTTGAGGCTTCTGTACTTTCTGACTGATGGCGGCTGTGAGAATGCGTCATGCCTTGGATGGCGGGGATCTTTGATGATAGATGATATCAAGTTTGATATCAAATATACCAATGGCAAAATGCCAGCAAATAGGACTGGCTTGGATGAGCATCGTGGTCAGCACACTGATTGGCATGATTCCATTGCTGTTGTGAGTTTCACCCTGATGCCACATAATACGTGCACACTTTCCAGCACAAGTTACATGATTGTCATGATTGCGATCAGGATTAACATTTCTGGGTGAATTCAAAGTTCAAAGTAAATTTATTATGAAAGTACATATATGTCACCATATACTACCCTAAGATTTGTTTTCTTGCAGGCATTCACAGTTGAACAAAGAAACATAATAAAATCAATGAAAAGCTACATACAAAGTCTGACAAGTAACCAATGTACAAAAGAAAACAAACCATGCAAATGTAAAAAAATAAGTAAATAAATAATGCAGAGAACACAAGTTATAGGGTCCTTGAAAGTGAGTCTGTAGAGTGTGGAATCAGTTCAGTGTTGAGCAGAATGAAGCTATCCACTCCGGTTCAGGAGCCCAATGGTTGTAGGGTAATGGTTGTAGGTTGTAGGGTTGTAGGGTCCTTGATCTTGGTGGTGTGGAGTAAGGTTCCTGCACCTCCTTCCTGATGGAACTCTGCTTCAGCGCTGACACTGCTGGACACACCTACTGATACGTGCAGTCACAGCACAGAATGGGCTAATGAACCTGCACCTCCAAAAAGGTTCAGTACAAGAACAGGCCCCCAAGGTTCACCCACATCTATGCTGTCTGATAATCCAGATCCAAGTGATAGAACTCATTTTACCCAAATCACAAGAGCAGAATTTTGCTTGATTACCAACAGAATCTGAATGATATCGTGTACTTAACTTTATATAACACTAGAGAAAACATTTAAATATTGCTGTTAATAATATAACGTATTTTCTTAAATTTTAAGCTGTAATATTGCCATTTTAATAATTGTTAACAGGCTCTCAGGAGTATTATTCCGAGAAGAAATTGCATGACATTAGAATTGTGTTGCTAACTGAGATCAAATTCTGATGAAATTCAATATCCATCATAGAAAAGATGCAACAAATCTGCACTGGAGAATAGATTACCAGTTTTTAATGTGGTTTTCATCTCTGCGTGTTATCATTTACAAATAAAATGAAAAGCAGCCAAGCAAACACATCCACAATTCACGTTCCGGTATACTTGCTCCAAGCTGAATTAAAGAGTTTCTAAACATGAAAAATATTGCAGCTGCGAGAACACAACGCAACAGACAGAAAACATTTCTAATAATGATGAGCAAACACTTTAGATTTGAATTTTTATGGCCTCTCTTCGGATCCCTTCCTCCGATATTTCAAAAATCGGACAAGGCTCTGTTTTATGCTAAAATGGTGTTGTCAAGTTCCTTTTCATCATTTACACAGAGAATAATGGATACCTGGCAAAGGAGATCAGGCCTGTAATCGAATCAATGGACTCCAGATGGTCCATGTATGGAATAGTGGATACCTGGGAGTGATTATGAGCTTGTAATGTAATTGAGGGTTCAAATGGTTTATTTATGTGGCCTTTCCTTTGGCACTGCTCCATCAGCAGCACCTGTGTGTTCCTCCTGCCTCTCATCATAATCTGCAGTGCAAAAGCAACATAGAACATCACAGCACAGTACAAGCCCTTCGGCCCATGATGTTGTGCCGACCTTTTAACCTATTCTAAGCTTGCACCACCACATTCAGGAACAATTACTACCCTTCAACCACCAGGCTCTTGAACAGAAGGGGTTAAATATGCTCACCTGCCTGTCCATTGAGATGTTCCCGCAGCCAATGATCTCATTTTAAGGACTCTTTATCTTGTTTTTTCATGTTCCCTTCACTTACTGCTATTTATTTATAATTGCATTTGCTCAGTTTGTTGTCTTCTGCACTCTACTTGATCTTTCATTGCTCATGTTATAGTTACTATTCTATAGATTTGCTGAGTATGTCCTTTGGAAAATGAATCTCAGGGTTGTATGTGGTAACGTATATGTACTCTGATAATAAAATTTACTTTGAAGATAAATGTAACCCTTCCCTCCCACATAGCCCTTCATTTTCCTATCATCCATGTGTCTCTCTTAGTCTCTTAAAAGTGCTGCAGCTCACATGCTCTTGGCCCAATACAGCTGAGATAGCCCATTTTTACAGGATCTCAGTCCACAAAACTAGCAGCATACTTAAGGACAAAGCAGCTGCTTGTAGATTTCTGACTGTTTCCACAGACTTTCTATAGCTTACCCAAACCATAGTAGTTACCACCATGCTATTACAGTGCCAGGGACCCAAGTTCAATCCTGCTAGTGTCTGTAAGGAGTTTGTACGTTCTCCCTGTGACCATCTGGGTTTCCTCTCGGTGATCCAGTTTCCTCTCACATTCCAAAGACGTATCAGTTTGTACATTATTGGTCACAGGGTGTACTTGGGTGGCACGAGTTTGTTGCGCCAGTGGGGCCTGTTACCATGCTGTATCCCTGAATAAAGATTAACTAAATAAACATCTTAGATTTTAAAGTTCCAAGTACATTTACTATCAATGTATGTATACTGTAAACATCCTTGAGATTCTTCTTCTTGAAGGCAGCCCCAAAACAAAGAACGACCATTGAACTGATTAAAGAAAGCCCCCACGCAAATGTGCAAGAAAAAGAACAAAACACACAAACAACAGAAAGTGAACAATTAAACATCAAACCACAAGAGTCCCCAAAAGGGAGTTCACAGCCACAGACCATCAAGGTGAGAGAAGCTGGTCCAGGAGCCGATGTCTGCAGCCACAGCCACTGAGTCACTCAGCTCAGCAGTGTCGATTGCTGCAGGCCACAGCCACAATCCAGTTCTGCACCAAAGCAGATTCGTGAATTTATTGGACATTCTTTTTCAGCCTTAGTGTTGAGCTTGAAAGTCTGTTTTTCTGTAAAAGCACTAGACTTCTCGATTCCTTCCGATTGGAAATGTAAATAAGAAAAACTATAGCTGCTGGAAATCTGATGCAAAAGTCATCACCGATTACCTGGAGTCCAGCAACTTGCACTCATTTCTCAATTGCACTTTTATTTATTTCTGCACAAAGAGAACAACTTGGCCCCTGTCACCAAACTGTTCTAAAGCTTGAAGAAAGTAATGGCTTTTTTTTTAACAGAAATTGAGTAGTTGGATACAGATATTGATCCAATAGAAACATTGGGCGTTTTTGAATCTCACAGTCGCATATTTAAATACCAATCATAATACATATTTCAGGTATTAATAACCAATTAAATCTATGTGTTAAAGGCCAAAAAAACTTGAATAACTGTCCAATAGTAAGTGTTCACTTGCACCTTTACCTTGTTCTGATCTGCTTGGTGACTTTGGTTCCCATGTTTGAACAGAAAGGCCATACAAAGGAGAGTTGGGCTTTCAAGGGCTGTGTCAGCCTGGGTGAGTGCATGATGTCTGCACACTGTCTCTCAGCTTACCATCTTGACTATTGCCTTGCTGAACTTTCACACTCAGGAAAGGCTGCATAAAGTGCCTGTGTTCTGTTCTGTTAGCACACCATTTTAACTCTCTACTGGCTGTAGCTTCCACACTGGAATACTTCAATGGCCAGGCACTATTATAGAAAAGACAAAGGTACTCTCCTTTCAGCTAAAATGTTGACTTTTTTCTCTTTCCATTAATTGAAAGAAGATAGTGCCAGCGAACAATGCTACCAAAGGCGACGTCCTCAATGGGTCAAGAGGCAATTCCTTTCATTTCCTTTACAGCTTCTTTTTTATTTCAGATATGGTTCTACTTCTGTTAGAGCCTGTAAACTACATTCTGGCAGTGTGACACTGGGCAGATTGGATGATCTAGCGCTTTGCTGTCTCCACGAGTCTGTGACCAAAGCACACAGCATGGAGGCTGAAAGCCTTGAGATGGGACCCATTATTCACTCCATCTCTCGTTGATCTTGCTGATTAAAGTGCTGAGCAAGATTGAAGTCATCAAGGCAGGTGCGAAGGTGAATGAAGGTTCAGCATCGTCTACCAGTCTCTTGCTTGCTGCTGCTGGAGAAGTTGTTTGCGTGCTGCATTCTCTCACTTGCTGCTCCTGAGGGAAGGTCTCTGTGTTCAAGTGATCTCTCTCTCCCTCAGTGCTGTTGGTGGATGTGGCGGGAGCAAGGTTTAATTGACGTGGATTGAGTATTTGGACTCTAGTTCTTGTCACTCTTTTTTTGTTACTACTATTGGGTGATTTTTGAATCGGGGTGGCCTGCAGATGATAAACGCTGAGCTGAACTGTACTGAAATATGCCTTTTATGTTTTATATTCTGTGTTTTTGATCTTTTTTTGTTGCTATTAGTACATGGGGATGGGGGGGGAGTTTGAGGTTTGATGTTTTTCTTTGAATGGGTTGGTTCCATGGTTCTTCCTTGTTTCGTGACTGTCTGCGGGAAGATGAATTTCAGGGTTGTATACTGCATACTTATTTTGATAATAAATATACTTCGAATCTTCAAATCAATTGCTACCCAACCTACTGAAAGTTTCCAGGATTTTCTGCTTCTGTTCCTTACTAAAGGAACTGATAAGACACAAATGACTAAAAATGCATTTGTACTGTAGATTACAGGGGCAGTAACAGTTTGAGCTAAGAAAATGGTCCAAAAGCAAGTATACAAATATACTACATTATTAACCTGACACTTTCTGTTCTTCCACTCTGCACAGATGCTGTCAGATTTGCTGAATGAACTACAAGAGGAAGAAGCTGGAGGTCTATAAACCAGTCCTCATTAGGAACTGGAAGTGGAAAGGGTCAGAAATTTGAAATTCCTTGGTGTTACCACATTAGCGGATCTATCCTGACACCAGCAGATAAGTGCCATCACAAAGAAGACACAGCAACCCATCTACTTTCTTAGAAACATGTATGGATTCAGCATGCCATATAAAACTTTGACAGACTTCTATAGATGAACACTGGGGAGTATCTGACTGGTTGCATCACAGCCTGGTATAGAAACACCCATGCTCAGGAACAGAGAAGTTGACAGAAAGTGGTGGATAAAGCCTACTCCAGCAAATCCCTCCCCACCATTTAGCACATTTACAAGGAGTGCCGTATGACCTCTTCTCTCAGGCAGGAGGTACAGGAGACTTAGGTCTCAAACCACCAGTTTCAGGAACAGTCAACAACCAGCAGGCTCTTCAACCAACATGGATAACTTCACTCACCTTGACACTGAATTGATGCCATAACCTACACACTCACTGTCAAGGATCTTTTAATTCATGATGTCATTATTATTCATTTATTTTTTATTTGTACAATTTGTCTTCTATTGGACATTGGTTGTTTGTCAGTCTTTGCTTATGTATAGTTGTTCATAAATTTTATTACACAGTACTGTAGTAATTTTATGTATTGCACTGTACTGCTGCTGCAAAAAAGACAAATTTTATGACATATGTTAGTGATGATAAACCTGATTCTGGTACGGGTCTCTATTGTGGACTGAGAGTGGAAAGGGGGCAGGGAGAGGGGAGTCATGGTTGGAAAGAGTGCAAGGAAGAGGGGAGGGAAGGGGATGCACCATAGAGACATTCTGAAATGATCAATAAACCAGTTGCTTGGAATCAAATAACCTTGCTGGTGTCTCAGCACTGGGTGTGTCTGCACCTGCACCACCTCCTTCTCTGCCACCTGTTCTACAACCCCTTCTGCAGCACTCCACCCTCACCATTCCCAACATCCTTTGCTCCCACCAGATTTACAACTCACTCTCCACTCCACGTTGACAAATACATAACTGTGCAAAGTCTTTAGCACCCTAGCCATATACAGTGTCTATTAAAATTATTTATGCCCCCTTGGAAGCTTTCATGTTTTTTTGTTTTACAACATTGGCTCACAGTGGATTTAATTCAGCTTTTTTTTACACCGATCAACAGAAAAAGACTCTTTTGTGTCAAAGTGAAAATAGATCGCTAGAAAGTGATCTAAATCAATTAAAAATATAAAACACAAAGCAATTCATTGCATAAGTACCCCTGTATCTGGAAGGTCCAACTGCTGGTGAGTCAGTATCCTGGCAAAAACTACACCAGGAAGTAAAAAGAACATTCCAAGCAACTCTGTGTAAAAGTTATTGAAAAGTACATCAGGAAAAAGATACAAGAAAATGTCTAAGTTACCTAATATCTCTTGGAATATAGTTAAGTCAGTCATCAAGAAATGGAAAGAATATGGCACAGACCAGAGTAGGCCGTCCTCAAAAACTTAGTGACCGTGCAAGAAGGGGACCAGTAAGAGAGAGCACCAAGAGACCTATGACAACTCTGGAGGAGGTTACGTGCTTCAGAAGCTGAGATGGGAGAGACTGCACATACAACAACTGTTACCTGGGTGCTTCACCAGTCGCAGCTTTATGGGAGAGTGGCAAAGAGAAAGCCACTATTGAAAAAACTCGCAAGAAATCTTGGCTTGAGTTTGCCAGAAGGCATGTGGGAGACTGAAGTCAGCTGGAAGAAGGTTCTGTGGTCTGAAGAAACCAAAATTGAGCTGTTTGTCTATCAGACTAAATGCTATGTTTGGCATAAGTCAAACGCGCATAATTAAAAATGCACCATCCCTACCGTGATGCATGGTGGTGGCTGCGTCATGATGACTGCATCGTGCTGTGGGGATGCTTCACTGCAGCAGGCCCTGGAAGGCTTGTGAATGTAGAGGGTAAAATGAATGCAGCAAAGTACAGGGAAATCCTGATGCAATCATCAAGAGAACTGAAACTTGGGAGAAGATTTCTGTTTCAGCAAGACAATGACCCCAAGTGTAATGCCAAAGCTACACAGGAATGGCTTAAAAACAACAAAGTTAATGTTCTGGAGTGGCCAAGTCAGAGTCCAGACCTGAATCCAATTAAGAATTTGTGGCTGGACTTGAAAAGGGTGTTCACTCACAATCCCCATGCAATCTGACAGAACTTGAACAGTTTTGTAAAGAAGAATGGGGGAAAATTGCAGTGTCCAGATGTGCAAAGCTGATAGAGACCTATCCACACAGACTCAAGGCTGTAATGGCTGCCCTAGTTGCATCTCCTAAGTACTGACTTGAAGTGGGTGAGTATTATGCAATCAATTATTTCGTGTTAAATAATTGTAATACATTTAGAACAATTTGTAGAAATTTGTTTTCACTTTGACACGAAAGAGTCTTTTCAGTTGATCAGTGTCAAAAAAGCCAAATTAAATCCACTATGAATCAATGTTGTAAAACAATAAAACATGAAAACTTGTGCGGGGGGGGGGTTGAATACTTTTTATAGGCACTGTATATGTGCCTAAGACTTTTGTACAGCGCTGTATATGTACTTTGATAATAAATTTACTTTGATTTTGAGGTTATAGAGGTAGTAACAGTTTGAGCTAAGCAAACAGTCCACAAGCAAAAAGCACACGCATACGCTACATTTTTATCCTGAAACTTCTGTTCTTCCACTCTCTACAGATGTTGTCTGATTTACTGAATGTTTTCAGGATTTCCCGTTTTTATTTCTGATCAAGTATGCACAGGATACGACCTGTTCTGTACTGGGTAAGTAAACATTTAATGTGCAGAGTATAGGTATCCTGTAGAAATAAGGGTGCTGGAGGTTTTGATCATTTACAGAGATTAAGCAGATTACTTTTTCCTCAGGAGGTTAAAGGCTAGCTTTAACTGTGATCCAAAAGTTAAGTGTTCATAAAATAATATTGTAGGCAGTCATTTCTAGACTTTAATGCAATAAGTAAAATGCACAAGTAAAGAAGATGTAAGGAGTCAATATTAACAGTGCACCAAATGCAATTTTTCTTCTTCTGTGCTTTACTATGCTTTATAACTCTGTGGTGGGTTTAATTCAAGGATTTGATTGCTCAGTAAATCAATTTTATAAAATTATTAAGAAAAATAAATAAACAGTGACCTTTCCTTCCTATATCTTTCCAAATGCTACAAGACAGACAAATCAAGTTGAAACGCAACAACTCCTAAAGATTTAACAGGATTATCCACCTTAAGGCTAAATCTAGCAGACCACAATAGAGAAGTGCAAAGCTCTCCCCACCATTGGACACATTTACCAGGAATGCAGCCACAAGGAGCAGCAAATTAGCCCCCTCATAGTAACCATTTCTGCCCTGGTAAAAGTCTTTGGCTGTCAACTTGATCTATGCCTTTTGTCATCTTGTACACCATTATCTTGGGTGACAGGGTGGAGATACGTCTCTGCCAAAGGAGGTGTAAGGCACTCCTTCCTTCCGCTAGCCTGCAGGTTCTCTTTGGGCAAGATGCAGCACAGGCTTAGCTCCCCTCAAGGTCACTGGAAGCCACAGGAGCAGGTGGATGGTCGTATGAACAGCAGATGCATATCACAAGTCCTGGTTGTGCGACCATTAATGTCAGGCAGACAATCTCTGATGAGTATTGATAATGGCTGGGGCCACCCATCTTGTAAAGGCACTGCCCAGAACTAGCAATGGCAAACCACTTCTGTTGAAAAATTTGCCTAGAGCAATCATAGTCACCATACGACATGGCATATAATGAGGAGGATGATGATGATAACTCTTATCAAGTCACCTCTCAACCTCCTTCGCTTCAAAGAAAAAAGCCCCTGCTTGCTCAACTTAACTTCATAAGACTTTCCCTCTAGTTCATGCAACACCCTGACAAATTTCCTCTGCTTTCAATTGTAGTGTTGAAAGTGATTACAAAGATAGTTAGAGGTAAACCATGAAGGGGTTTGACGGGGTGAGAATTTTAAAGTTGAAGTATTGGTCAGCTGGATGCTCTTGACAATCAGTGACTCTACTTAATTGGCAGTTCCAGATTTGAATTCACAGCTTCTCCAACCAGCCTTCCCAGCGAGAAAGAACTGTTTGCCATACACAACCAACAAATGAACAGTGATCTGCTGGCAACAAAAAGCAGATCGGCATTACCCCATGTGACCAACTTCAGTTGCCAGGCTGAATGTGATGGGTCCACGTAGCCCCCTTTTATGCAGCAATATCTCTAATCCAATATTTTATAAGGAACAATGTAAATTGAAGGGATTCGAGTCATAGAACACCACAGCACAAAAACAGGCTCTTCAGTCCATTTAGTCAGTACCTGGTCCCATCCTGCTGCACCCAGACCATGCCCTCCATTATCCTTCCACCATGTACCTATCCAAATTTCTCTTAAATGTTGAAATCGAACAAGCATCCACCACTTGCAAAGTTCAAAGTAAATTTATTATCAAAGTACATACATAGTCACTATATAAAACCCTGACATTCATTTCTTTGTGGGCATACTCACTAAGTCCATAATAGAAGAATAACCGTAACAGAATCAGTGAGAAAGAGTGCACCAATTGGGTGTTCAACCAGTGTGCAAAAGAAAACAAACTGTACAAACGTAAACAGAAAGAAATAACAAATAAGCAATAAGTATTGAGGACATGAGATGAAAAGTCTTTGAAAATGAGTTCATAGGTTGTGGGAACATTTCAGTGATGGGGCAAGTGATGTTGAGTGAAGTTATCCCTCCTGGTTCAAGAGCCTGATGGTTGAGGGGTAACAACTGTTCCTGAACCTGGTGCTGTGAGTCTCCTGTACCTTCCTTCCTGATGGCAGCAGCCAGAAGAGAATATGACCTGGGTGGTGGAGTCCCTGACAATGGATGCTGCTTTCCTGCAACAACACTCCATGTAGATCTGCTCGATGGTGGGGGCATCTCTACCTGAGATGGACTGGGCCATATGCACTACTTTCTGTTCAAGAGCATTGCTGTTTCCATACCAGACTGTGATGCAGCCAGTGAATATACTCTCCTGCACATATCTATAGAAGTATGGCAAAGATCGTGCCAAATCGTCAGAAACCTCTAAGACAGCAGATGCACTGCTATCCTTTCTTCATAATTGCACTTACACGCCAGGCACAAGACAGATTCCCTGAATTGAAGACACAAGGAATTTAAAGTTGCTAACCCTCTCTACCTCTGATCCTCCAATGAGGAATGGCTCAAAATTTTGAAGGGATGATTATATTGAATACTGAGCTGTAGTCGATTAAGAGCATCTTGACGTATGTATTTTTGTTGTCCAGATGTTCCAGGGTTGAATAAAGAGCCTACGCCTTGTGAACTACTCCCAGAAACTTCAGCCTCTTCTGATTTGCCATCATCCCTGCCAGTATCCCCCTCCAATCCACCTGAGCAAGTTTCTCTCTCATACCTCTGTAACTCCCTTTATTTAATTGTGATACTGATACATCTGACTTATGCTTCTCCTTCTCAAATTGCAGTATGAATTCAATCATATTATGATCACTGCCTCCTCAGGCTTCCTTCACGTTAAGCTGACTATTAAGATCTGGGTTATTACACAATACCCAATCTAAGATAGCCTTTCGCCTAGTAGGCTCGAGCATAAGCTGCTCTAAAAAGCCATCTTGTTGGCATTCAACAAATTCCTTCTTTTATGATCTGACACCAACCTGATCTTCCCAATCCCCTGGCATATTGAAGTCCACATTACAATTGTGACTTTATCCTTATTACATGCCCCTTCCAGCTCCATTTGCAATCTCGACCCTACATCTTGGCTACTATTTAAAGGACAATATACAATTTTCATGTTGGTGTTTTTACCCTTGCCATTTCTGAACTCCACCCACACAGATTCGACATTCTTTGGCCCTATGTCACCTCTTTCTAAAGATGTAATTCTATCTCTTACCAACAGAGCCACGCCACCGCCAATGCCTTCCCACCTGTCCTTTTGATACAAAGTACATCCTTTGATGTTAAACTCCCAACTATGACCTTCTTTCAGCCACGACTCAGTGATGCCCACGTCATACTGACCAATCTCTCATTGTGCCACGAGTTTGTTCACCTTATTCTGAATGCTATGTGCATTTAAATACAACACTTTCAGTCCTGCATTCTTCACCCTTATGAATTTTGCCTCTGTAGTACAACTCAACTCTTTGCTCTGTCTGCAGTTGTACCAAATCATTGGCTTATTTTTCCTTACATTCATATTACATATTACATCATCTACTTGTAAACCTGCTGGCTCACCCTCAGCTCTATCATACTGATTTCCATCCCTCTGCCATATTAGTTTAAGCCACTTCCAACAGCTCTAGCAAACTTGCCCTCAAGGATATTGGTCCCCCTCAGATTCAAGTGCAACCTGTCCCTTTTGTACAGGTCATACCTGCCCCAGAAGAGGTCCCAATCATCCAGAAATCTGAATTCCTGCCCCCTGCTCCAATTCTTCAGCCACGCACTTATCTGCCACCTCATTCTATTCCTATCCTCACTGTAATACAGGCAGCAATCCCGAGATTACTACCCTTGAGGTCCTTCTTCTCAGCTTCCTTCCTGACTCCCTGTATTTTGTTTTCAGGACCTCCTCCCTTTTTCTTCATCTGTGGTTGGTGTCAAAATGCACTCCTTATAACACAGCACTGGAATTGATCTCTGGACTCTGGAACGCCCCAAGTTGTAATAGCGTCACACTAACCGCTATGCTACCCTGGTGCCCATTTATAGCTCACCCCTATTTGTCCTTGGGAAGGTGGTGATGAGATGTGTTTTTGAAGTGCTTGAATCCTTTTGGTAAAGACACTCCCAAAGTGTAAGGGAGAAGTGAGCTCCATGATGGAGGTCAAGAGACAATGAAAGGTGTTTGCATGTGCTTAAAGCCTTTATCCTTTTTGATGACAGAGACTACAGGTTCAGTTCCATCATTAGTGCAACAAGAGGATGGTTTTTGGATGAAACATTAAGATGGTTGGGTGAGTGCAATAGACCGCAGGGCACAAGTGAACATTTGCCTGACCAGCACCACCAAAATTGAGTTCCTTTTAATCTATGCAACTTGCAAGAAAACTGATGTACCTGTTTCTGTTACTACTACAGCCACTCCGGGAATCAAATTGATTGAAAAATATTAACAGGATTTCCTAGGTAATAAAAGCATATCATCAGAAGAAACACTATATTTTGACAGCAGAGCATCTTAAACAAATTTTCCCATGTAGGATTTCCTATGTTCTCAAAGCAAATCACCAGAAGAAAATCCTACCTTGACAGAGGAACATTTTTAGGTATTTTTCCCATGTGGGGAACATTTCCTGATTAACAGGTCGAGCATGCTCTGCCAAAACCCCAGGCAATTCCTTAGCCATCTTTAGCTCAGAGGGTTCCTGCACAACAAATCAAAGACAAACATTAGCATTTTACATATAAAGATATGAACTTTAAAATGGGAAGAGTCAACAGTCACACGGGTCACAGAAGCAAAGGTGAAAACTATTCGTTTATTTGCACTAAATTAACTTCTACCTCTGAATTAAGACCCACACAACTGATGTCACCTGCCCCCATCCACAATTAGAATTATATCCACAAATGTAGAATTATACTTCTTCTTGTATTTTTCATGTGGTTTAACCTTACTACGCTTGCTTGTATTTTTATGTAATCACCTATATACATGTACAGTACTGTGCAAAAGTCTTAGGCACATATATGTAGCTAGGGTGCCCAAGACTTTTGCATAGTACTGTGGTCATTTTATGTATTGTACTACAATGCTGCCGCAAAAAAACACAAATGTTATGACATATATGAGTGATGATTCTGATATGGGTCTCTACTGTGGATTGAGAGTGGGAAGGGGGCAGGGAGAGGGGGAGCACCAGAGAGACATTCTGTATTCATCAATAAACCAACTGTGTTTAATCAAATGACCTTGCCTGGTGTCTCAGGGCTGGGTTTGTCTGCATCTGCCCCACCCACCGCCCCAACACTCCTTCTCTGCCACCTGTCCCACACCCCTCCTGCAGCACTCCACCCTCGCCCGACTCAACATCCTTTGCTTGCACCAGATTTATAACTTGCTCTCCGCTCCACATTGGCAAATAGAGTACTGTGCAAAGTCTTAGGCGTCCTAGCTATAAATACATGCCTGAGACTTTTGAACTGTACCGTAATTCGATGAATTTACCAGTTATTATGGTACAATTGCTTCTGTATTTTTCTACAAGCATCTTAGTTTTCTGTAGCAGATGCCACACCACTTGAATGTGGGTATTTTACAAGCTCATTGTTATCGCTGGATAGATTGTTATCTCTGGTCTGGGTATGAGATGAGCATGACAGCTTTTTCCTTTGTCTTGTTTGGCTTGTCTTTCTTGTTCATTTTGCATTTTGTAACACATGACAAAACAGCCATGAGCAACAAGTCTAATGCCTCATTCTTGACTTCTGAAGAGTCTTTGGATCACAAAAGATCTTGTCTCGCATTATCAGGAACAGGGATCATAGTCAATATTTCAGTCCCAGCCAAAGATTTCACAGCCATAACTAATATTGTACAGTTGTTAACTAAAGTATAGATTTGGTCAGTACCATACCGTGTGGTGGATTTGGCCACCGAGCCCTCAAGAAAATTACTGCTGGCTTTTAATTGTGTCCTACGGTTTAGATTTTTTTTGTAATTTATTATTACAGTTGTGGCATGCTGCTTTCTATTGACTGCACCTGCTGAGTGTGTGATGGTGGCAATGGAAGTAATTGAACATTCATTCATACAAAGAATTTAAGCGTATCATCTTAGCTGATGCTTCATTTCAGTGGTGCCTGAGTTCTTGAACTGTTGAGTACGACACTACTTGGAGTAGATCTTAAATCAAACTCAGTTAAAGTAGGTACCTATTACCATATATGTTGAGACTCAGTTTCTTGCAGGCATTTCAAAGTAAATTTATTATCAAACAACATACATGTCACAGGATACAACCCTAAGATTCATTTTCTTGTAGGCATACACATGAAATCCAAGAAACACAACAGAATTATTGAAAGACCGCACCCAGCAGGATGAGCAAACAACCAATGTGCAAAAGACAATAAACAGTATAAATACAAAAGATAAAATAATAATAAATAAGCAATAAGTGTCGAGAACATGAGACGAAGAGTCCTTGAAAGTGAGTCCATAGGTTGTGGGAACAGTTCAGTGATTGGTTGAGTGAAGATATCTCCTTTGGTTAAAGAGCCTGAAAGTTGACAGGCAATAACTGTTTCTGAACCAGACTTTCCTGTACCTTGTTCCTGATGGCAGCAGAGAGAAAAGTACATGGCCTGGATGATAGGAGGCTGATGCTTTTGGTAGTGCTCTTTGTAGATGTGTTCAATTGTGGGCAGGGAAATCATTTGACATGCTGGTGGTTTAATGTAATTTATGGAACAATCTGAAGAGTGGGTTTACCCCAGAATCTTGTACAAGGTGCTTCCCCTATCCTTTATCATGTGAAACAGGGAGAATTGCTACTCATTATTCCTTCAACAGTTTGTGGGATGTTGCTATGTGCAAAATGGTTGATGCATCTTTGTTCATGCATAGACCTGCTCATAGACCTTGGTGTTTACAACCAGAAACTCCTCGAGCTTAATCCTTTTGTGGCGTTGATCTTCATTATCTGTTTTAAACTCTTGTAGCAAATATCATAAGAGCGAAAATGTAAACACAAAGTGGGAAAGGATTAGGAACAGGAAGTCATAGTTTAGAAAAAGGGGTAGGAGATTAACTGTACATAGATTAAAGGCCAATTATAAGCAGTTTCTAGCCTGTGAGTGTAAATATCCTCACTACTACAATCATTCCCACTTGTTCACCATTCTCCTGGCCAGTTGTGCATTCCCCCACCTCACCTTTGGCAACAGCAGCTTCAGTCCCCGAGGAGCCACTTTCCTGAAAATTCCTTTCACAGTCCCTTGCACCTCCCTTCCATTATCTTCCCTGAGTATCCTAACTTGCCTCAAGTGCCATTCACCCATCATTTTGTGCCTTCTTATCCTCATTTTGAAATTCTCATCCTTTTGTTCAGATTTCTCTGAGGCAGGGGTTCCTAACCTTTTTATGCTATGGACCAATACCATTAAGCAAGGGACCTATGGACCCCAGGTTGGGGGCCCCTGCTCTAAGGCCTTTCATCTCCCCTACTTGGAACATTGCCTGGCATTCTGAGATCTCTGCATTCCTCACTTCTTCACACTGAAGTTTCTTCCTCATCTTTAAATTTGGTCTTTAGATCAACCTTTGTGACCAAGCTTTTGGTCAGTACTCTATATTAATAGCTTGCTTTCTTTGGAACATCTTACTAAGTAATGCATGCTAAGTAAATGCTTACCAATGGTACTGCATTATTTAATATAATGGTGCTTTTGCTAGATAGGGTTAGATAGCATTTGCTGTAGAGAAACAGACCATTCAGCCTAACCAGCCCACACTAGTGCACCTGTTCCATTGTAACTATCAGCAGGACACTCTCTTCCTTATATGCATGTCCAGTTTCCTGTGAAATATATCCACATTATTGTCATGTATGAAAGGGCTAATAGTGCTGTTAGTTTGTCCAGCTATATTAAATTTATTAGATAGATAGATAGATACTTTATTCATCCCCATGGGGAAATTCAACATTTTTTCCAATGTCCCATTCTAATTAGACATTCTAAAAAGAAATGAACGATGCCTTGGTAGCATAGCGGTTAGCATGGCACTGTCCAGAGTTCAATTCCAGTGTCCCCTGTAGGATTGTCACTGTACATCCTTCCCATGGAATGTGTGGATTTTTCCCAGGTCCATTGATTTCCTCCCACGGTCCATTGACGTACCACATAGGTTAATTAGTCATTGTAAATTGTCCTGTGATTAGATTAAATTGGGGTTGTCCGGCAGTGCTGTTTAAAAGGCCAGAAGGAACTACTCTGCACTGTATCTAAAAAAAAATTATAAAGACAAGAGATTCTGTAGATGCTGTCAATCCAGAGCAATGCACATAAAATGCTGTGTGTCTAGCATTTTGTGTGTGTTAATCGTGGCAAATGGATTCTAACATAAGCAAATGCATTATGCCAGTGAGAAATGCCATGAGAATCACTGTCTGTGGGACCTGTATCCAAGTGAGTCAATGTCTTTGCATCTGTCACTCAGTGAGAGTCACTGTCTTGCACAATGAGCCCAAGAGTCTGGGATGCCCAATCCTGGTGAGAGTTAGTGTCTTTGGGAATGTGGTTCAGGAAGAGTGTTTCCTTTCCAAGGTCACAGAGAGATGGTAATCTTCCCTGCACAATGCAACAGATCTTTGTGAAAGTCTCTCTGGCGTCAGCAGTACTCAGGAGGGAGCAGTAGATTCCATAAAGGGAATGGCAAGTTAGGGCAGGGAATCTGATCTACAAATTGTAGCTGTAGGGCCAATAATATAGATGGAGCAGAGAGAATAGCAGTGGATGTTGGTGTGTGTTTGTGTACGTATTATGCAATATGAAAAGAGAAAGAGAGTTCAAAAGTTTCAGTAACTATTATGTGTTAAAGTTATCTGGATAATATAGAGGCTGTACTACATTTTAAAACTGCACTTTTGATTCCAGAATCTAAATTAACGATTTTTAAAGATTAGCTTTATTTGTCATACGTCCATCAAAACATACAGTGAAATGTATCATTTGTGTCACCGACTAACACAGTCTGAAGATGTGCTGCTGAGGGCAGTCTACAAGTGTTGCCATGCTTCCTATGCCAACATAACATGACCACAATTTACTAACCCTAACTTGAATGTCTTTGGAAATGTGGGAGGAAACCGGACCACCCACAGGAAACCCACACAGTCATAGTGAGATTGTACATGTCCTTACAGACAGTGACGGGAATTGAACCTCGATCGCTGATCACTGGTGCTATAATAGCAGTACAATAACAGCTACACTACTGTGTTGCATTAGTGCTTATTTTAAATTCTGAACATTAGTGGCCCCAACAGTGATCCTTGTGGTAACCTCTACTGACTTTTCCTCCACTGCATTTAGCTGCCTTTTGTTCCTAATCTCTGTTTTCTGTCTTGAAGTCAGCTAGCAATCCATTCTGACACATTCGTTGACCTTATTCATTGGTTTATTATGAGATATCTTATAAAAGTCATTTCAAAAAATTTAGATGAATTGCAGCAACTGAATTGGCATTATCTGTTAATGTCTCACAAAATTTAATGAGCCTGGTCAAATAAAATTTCCTCTTTTGGAATCCATATTTACTATTATATTTTTCATTACTAGATATTGCAGAAATTCTCCTCTTTAGTAGGGGATCTATGGTTTTCCTGCCACCATTGTTGATATTGGTTTACAGCTGCTTGGAAATGTTCCTTTTCCATTCTTGAGTATAGGTATTACATTCACCATTTTACAGTCTTCTGGCAATATACAGTGCCTATGAAAAGTATTTACCACCCCCCCCCCCAACCCCTTGGAAGTGTTCATGTTTTATTGTTTTACAACTTGAATCACAATGGATTTAATTTGGCTTTTTTGACACTGATCAGCAGAAAAAGGCTGTGTCAAAGTGAAAACAAATCTCTACAAAATGATCTAAATTAATTACAAATATAAAACACAAAATAATTGATTGCATGAATATTCACCACCTTCAAGTCAGTATTTAGAAGGTGCATCTTTAGCAACAATTACAGCCTTGAGTCTGTGTGGATAGGTCTCTATCAGCTTTGCACATCTAGACACTGCATTTTTTTCCCATTCTTCTTTACAAAACTGCTCAAGCTCTGTCAGATTGCATGGGGATCGGAAGTGAACAACCCTTTTCAAATCCAGCCACAAATTCTCAATTGGATTGAGATCTGGACTCTGACTTGGCCACTCCAGGACATTAACTTTGTTGTTTTTAAACCATTCATGTGTACCTTTGGCTTTATGTTAGGGGTCATTGTCTTGCTGGAAAACAAATCTTCTCCCGAGTCGCAGTTCTCTAACAGACTGCATCAGGTTTTCCTCTAGGATTTCCCTGTATCATATTACATTCATTTTACCCTTTACCTTCACAAACCTTCCAGGACCTGCTGTAGTGAAGCATCCCCACAGCATGATGCAGTTACCACCATGCTTCACAGTAGGGATGGTGCATTTTTGTTGATGAGTGGTGCTTGGCTTACACCAAACTAAGCATTTAGACTGATGGCCAAAAGACTCAATTTTTATTCCAGCTGACTTCAGAGTCTCCTACATGCCTTCTGGCAAACTCTAGCCAAGATTTCATGTGAGTTATTTTAACAGTGGCATTCTCTTTACCACTCTCCCATAAAGCTGTGACTGGTGAAGTATCCAGACAACAGTTATTGTATGCGCAGTCTCTTCCACCTCAGCCACCCTCAGACTTGTCATAGGTCTTTTGGTGGCCTCCCTCACTAGTCACCTTCTTGCATGACCTACTTAGTTTTTGAGGATGTCCTACTCCAGGCAGATTTACAGCTGTGCCATATTCATTCCATCTATTGATGATTGACTTAACTGTAGTCCAAGGGATATTCAGTGACTTGGAAATTTTCTTGTATCCATCTCCCGACTTGTGCTTTTCAAAAACTTTTCACAAAGTTGCTTGAAGTGTTCTTTTGCCTTCATGGTGTAGTTTTTGCCAGGATACTGACTCACCAGCAGTTGGACCTTCCAGATACAGGTGTATTTTTACAATTAACTGAAACACTTGACAGCACACAGGTCTCCAAAAACAGATTTCTATTTAACTCATTATGTGACTTCTGAAACCAATTGGCTGCACCAGTGATGATTTGGTGTGTCATATTAAAGGGTGGGGGTGTACCTCATTCTAATAAACCTTAAATATACATAAGTAGTAAAACTTCTACCTCACTTTCTCACAGATTCTTTTAAAATGTGTGGATGTAACCCATCAGGACCAGGCGTTTACTCATTTTTTTGGTTTTGTTACACTAAGTTTGAATTAAAATATCCTTGTTTTTCTATTTATCAGATAGATGATACATGGAATTATCTTGTCTGTTCCTTATAGGCCCCATTCCCATCTGAACTATAACTTTCCTTTCCGAATGATGCAACTGTAAACTATTTTACTAACTTCCTTGATAATTTAATGTCATAATTCTTTCTAATTAGACCAGAATCATAAAAATATGCTTTATAATCAATTGTGTCTTTTTTGGTCAATAAAAGAGCTAACCAACCTAAGCCCTTCTTTTAGTGCCAAGGGTGTAGCCCTGCAGCTTATCACTCTTATCAGTATCCAAGTACTGTTGAAATGTAATGAGATTGGACAATGACTGCTCTAGGGCAAGGAGTTGTATTAGGGTTGTTATTGAGAAGCTTGAGAAACACACAGAGACCTTGTAAAGGCAATAGAAGTGAATCTCCTCAATAATCACCCTCCTATATGTCCCATCTATGGGAAGAGTTTGCTGTTCCCACATTGGCCTCATGAGCCACCTCAGAGCACACAGAACCAGAGTGAAAACAAGTCACCTTTGATTTTGAAGGACTTCCGAAGAAAACATAATGAGAGTGTCTACCTCTGTCACCCTTTCAGGCTGTAAGGTCCAGACTACTGCAATCTGCTGTGTGATAATGTTCTGCCTCATCTCCTCTCCACACCTACCAATTGCTTTAAATTCCTTCCTCTTGGTTTTTAATTCATGTGCAAAGAAAAACATATCCCTCCTGTTTACTTGATCTAAGCCTTTTATAATGTCATATATCACAATAAGTCTTACGCTCAGCCTCCTCCATTTCAAAGAACTCTAACGTATTTTATTTTATTGAGATAAAGCGCAGAATAGGCCCTTCCGAACCACGCCGCCCAACAATCCCCGAATTTTTAATCCTAGCCTAATCACAATCCAATTTACAATGACCAACTAACCTACCAGCCCATAGGTCTTTGGACTGTGGGAGGAAACCAGAGCACCCGGAGGAAACACACATGGTCACAGGGAGAACGTACAAACTCTTTATAGGTAGTGGTGGGAATTGAACCTGCGTCACCTGTACCGTAAAGAGTTATGCTAACCACTACGCTACCGTGCCACCCCAATCTTCTGTCATAGCTATAATTATTCTGTCCTGCAACACCTTCGTAAATCTCATCAAAACCCTTTCTGGTGGAATCACATAGTTCTTGTATTGGTCACTGTGCTATGCTTGTTCCTGTTACTTTTCCTGAACACAAGAGATTCTTCAAATGCCTGAAATCCAGATTGAATCGTCCTGAGGAAAGGTCTTGGCTTGAAACATAGTTTCTTTATTCCTTTCTATAGATGCTGCCTGACCTGTTGAGTTCCTCCAGAAATTTGTGTGTGTTATTTTTCTTTGCCCCTTTATGTAATTCCATTAAGGTATGGAGTCATACTGTACAGATATAGGTCTTTCAGCTTACCGTGTCCATGATGTTAGTTATTATTATCTGTATCAATCCCATTTACTCATATTTGGTCCATAGCCAAATATGCTATCTCAAACTGCTGATCTCCTTGTGTTTTCACATGCTTCTACACTGAAGATACTAAATACATTCAAGTTGTTAAAGACTTTGCATTCTATATTACATTATAAATAATGCACCATTATAAATATTATTTTGTACTACAATATTACACTCAATGGCAAGTTCGTTTGATACAGAAGCAGAAGCCAGTGTGGTCTTCAGCTGCTGTAACCCATCCACCTCAAGATTCGACACACATGTTCAGAGATGTTCTTCTGCACACCACTGTTGTAATGTGTGGTTATCTCAGTTACAGTTGCCTCCCTGTCAGCTTGAACCAGTGCTGCCATTTTCCTCTGACATCTCTCTTTAACAAAACAATTTTGCTCACAGAAATGCTGCTCACCGGATTTTTGTTTTGTACTTTGCATCATTCTCCATAAACTCTAGAGTCCGTTGTGTGTGAAAATCCCAGGAGATCAAATCACCCCGTCTGACACCAACAATCATTCCATGGTCAAAGTCACTTAGATCACATTTTTTCCCCGTTCTGATGCTTGCTCTAAACAACAACTGAAACTCTTAACCATGTCTGCATGCTTTAATGCATTGAGTTTCAGTCACATGATTGGCTGATTAGGTATTTGAATTAATGAGCAGATGTACATGTGTACCTAATAAACTGACCACTGAGTATATATCAGAATCAGGTTTATTATCACCAGCATGTGACGTGAAATTTACTAACTCAAAATATTACTGTAATGAAGCTTTTGCTGGGAACAGATGGGTTTTAAATACAGAGCTCAAAACCCAGTATTGGAAACCAGCGAAGGAAATCCTCAGGTTTCTGGCAGATAATTGCACAATAAATTTAAATATCAAAACAAAAATCTTTGTGTATTTTATTTGAGTTATGTGAGCTGGTTTTCATATGAACGAGTGGCCCATTATGGCCCAATACAGTATAACCACAATTGTCAGGTTTTATTACTTTTCTTTCTTAGTTACACATCTTTTTGCTTTTCCATTCTCTTACTTGAGTTGTTTCCAATCATTAACAAAGTGAATTATTGGTAGTCTGCTCACTGTTTCCCAACAATGCTTCTAAAAGATCTTTTGGATGCTCTGCAGATGGAGACATGAATGCATTGATCAAATAAATTCAAAGTTCAAAGTAAATTTATTATCAAAGTACGTACAGTATATGTCACCATATGCTACCCTGAGATTAATTTTCTTGCAGACATTCACAAGAAAACAAAGAAATACAATAGAATCAGTGAAAAATTACACACACAGACTGACAAACAATCAATGTGCAAAAGGAGACAGACTGCGCAAATAAATAAAATAAATAATACTGACAACTTGAGCTGTAGCGTCCCTGAAAGCGAGTCTATAGGATGTGGAATCAGTTCAGAGTTGAGATGAGTGAAGTTATCCATGCCAGTTCAGGAGCCTGAAGTTGGTAGGGCAATACATGCTTCCGAACCTGGTGTGTGGGACCTAAGGTGGTGGCAAGAAAAGAGCATGGAACTTGATGGTGATCCTCTTCACGGCAGTAGAGCAGGTCATGGACAAACGAGTCAGAATGGGAATGGGAGTGGGTGGTTTGAATTGAAATGGGTAGCTACTGAGAGAATCTACCTTTTGTAGTGGAAAGAGCAAAGGTGTTCAACAAGGTGGTCCCCCAATTTGCATTGGGTCTCACCTCCTGCTACGATGAGGCCAAAGTCAGGCTGAGGAGCAACACCTCATATTCTGTCTGGATAGCTTCCAACCTGATGGCATGAACATTGATTCCTCTAAGTTTAAGTAATTTCTCTCCCCTCAGTCCTCCTCTCTTCTTCCATTCCTCACTCTGGTTCCCCACTTCCTCCTCCTTCTCTCTCCTCCACTGTCCTCTCCTACTAGATTCAATCTTCTTCAGCCCTTTACCTCTTCTACCTAGCACCTCCCAGCTTCCCACTTCATTCCCCCCCAACCACTCATCTGACCCCTCACCTGGTTTCACCAATTACCTGCCAGCTTATACTCTACCATTTTCCCCCACACCTTCTTAATCTGGTTTCTTCCCCTTTCTTTCCAGTTCTGAAGAAGAGTCTTGACCTGAAACATTGACAGTCCAATTCCCTCCATAGCTGCTGCCTGACCTGCTGAGTTTCTCCAGCATTTTGTGTGTGTTGCTCTAGATATCCAGCACCTGCAGAATCCCTTGTATTTGTGGTTATAGAAAAAACAATATGACCTATTGGATAAACACATATTCTCTCACTTTGTGCCAATTCTATTGAAAGGTTGTTGATTTGAAGTACAAAGCTTGTTTCACTATCTCTACTGAAGCTACTCACCCTGCAGAGTACATCCAGCACTTTTGTGTTCTGTTGCTGTCACTGAGGTGAGATTGTTTTGAGGCTAATACCGTTTTGCAGATTAAGGATTTTTACTTAAAAGCAGATTCAGTCCTAAATAAAATTTAGGCTCTGAATAAATTTATCAGTTTCCTTTACTTCTGCCTCATTAAATAGGATATTAAAATATATACCAATAATTCAAGGCTCTTTAAATATTACTAATCATCTTATTTTAAGGCCATTCAGGAACAGTTCAGCGGTAAATTGAAGAACTATACAAACCTGTGCTCAGTGACCACTTTATCAGTGGCACCAGTACACCTGCACATTAATGCATATATCTAATTAGCCAATCATGTGCCAGAAACTCAATGCATAAAAGCATGAAGACATGGTGAAATCAGAATGTGGAAGAAATGTGATCTAAGTGCCTTTGACCGTGGAATAATTGTTGGTGCCAGATGGTGTGGTTTGACTACCTCAGAAACTGCTCATCTTCTGGGATTTTCAAGCACAACAGTCTCTAGAGTTTACAGCTCTGTGGGTGAAAATGCCTTGTTAATAGAGGTCAGAGGAGAATGGCCAGACTGGTTCAAACTGACAGGAAGGTGACAATAATTCAAATAACCATGTGTTACAACAGTGGTGTGCAGAAGAGCAGCTCTGAACACACAACACGATGAACCTTGAAGCAGACAGGCTACAGCAGCAGAAGACCACAAACATACACTCAGTGGCTACTTTATTAGGCAAAGAAGGTACTGAATAAAGTGGCCACTGAGTGTAACTTTGTGCTTTATGCAGGTCAGATATAATGAGAGTTGTACTCCTGTCCCACACTACAAAGGCCATGCCACCTGTCACTGGACAGGAAGGTCCAACCTTCATAACTGTGTGTAAAGATGTTGCGGCAGTCATAGAATTTTGTTCACTCTTGCACAATTTTGTCACACAATTGTTTACGTTAGAAGTGGAAGTACCAGTAATTCAGAATGCACATTTTAAGCATTTGTGCGAGAAAAGTGGCAATCATAAATTTCTACCCTGTAGTTTTAAATTACCATTTTAAGTTACTAGCAACTGGAATTATAGCATTGCTCAGGTTTAATACAATTTAAATGAGATCTTTAATGCTTTATTTCTTTTAAATTCTCTGAATTAAAAAAGCAGCACACTGCATAAATGACATACATTTACCTATTTGGATCCCTGCCCGGACTGAAATCCTTTACATTCCCTTTTATTCCCCGATCTCCTGAGGTGCTGACTATCTTTTATGTTCCACAGGAGCCAACTGACAGAAGTGTGCTGGCTAGAGTGAATTCACATTATCTGGTCTGTTAGCCCGGGTCTCCAGATTATTCACAAGTAGTGTAATCACACCATAATGTCCTTTGTATAAAATCAGCTATCAAACTGCCTTGGAATAGGAGAGGGCCATTCAGTCCTTTGAATCTGTTCCACCACTCAATTTAAACATGATTGATCTGTATCCTAACATTATCCATCCGTTTTGGCCCTGTATCACTTAATACCATTGCCTAATGAAAAGCTATCAATCTCAGTTTAAAAATTTTAAATTGACTTCCAGGCACAACAAGGAGAGTGACCCAGACTTCTACCATTCTATAAAATAAGATGTAATTCCAAATATCCATATAAACAGGAATGGCTAATATGAAAGGGCATAATTTGGAGAAAAGTATAAAGGGGATGTCAGGGGTAGTGTTTTTTTTACACAGAGTATGGAATGCTCTGTCAGAAGTGGTGGTAGAGGTAGATACATTTGGGGTCATTTAAGAAACACTTAGATTAGGACATGGATGAAAGAAAATAGAGGACTATATGTGAGGAAGAGGTTAGATTGATTTTAGAGTAAGTGAAAAGGTTGGCACAACATTGTGGCCGTGGGACCATAACTTGTGCTGTATTATTCTATGTTCTATATTCTAAACAGCCAAGTTCTAAATACAATGTTATATTGTCAAGCTCAGGACAGCCCTATCACAGGAGGTTGTTCATTTACAGTTACCTTAGCAATCAAATTCTCTATCTGAAACGTAACTGGTCCATCCTCATAATTACTGGGGGCTATAAGAGTAGGTCAGATGATGAGTGGTGCAACACACTCCTCACAAATTTTCACCATCGACAAATCATCTCAGGTACAGTACATGTAATGAGATGCTCTCTGTTAGCCAGGTTGAATGGAGCTTCAACAACACTCATGAACTCGACACCATCCAGGAAAAAGCAGACCACTGGATTGACTGATGCACCAAGGATACTTTGACAGCACCTCTCAAACGCACAATTTCCACTACCAAGAAGGACTAGGCAGCAGACTACCATCGCACCCGCTTTTCTTTCTAAGGTACATCAAATCCCAAATTGGAAATACACTGTCAAAACATACACAAAATGCTGGAGAAACTCAACAGACCAGGCAGCATCTATGGAGAGAAATAAACAGTGATGTTTCGAGCCAAGGTCCTTCATCAGGACGGTTTATGTCTTGGTCCAAAACGTCGACTGCTTATTGTTTTCCATAGCTGTTGTCTGTCCTGCTGTGTTCCTCAAGTATTTTTTGTGTGTTGTTACTCTGGATTTCCAGCATCTGAAGAATTTATTGTGCCTTTTGTTCCTTATTACCACCAGGTTTAAATCCTGGTATTCCCTACCAACATTAATGGAATACCTAACCTGAAGGACTGCAGCAATTCAACAAGGTGGTTCTTCATCATGTCCTCAAGGACAGTTCGGGGCAGGTCTTGCCAAGGTAAATGAACAATAATCAATTCCTAATTTAACCTCAAATCAGCTATTAGTCATCTACACTCCTGGGGAACCTAAATGCAATCTGTATAGCTTGTCCTCAATTTAATCCAACTCCAAATGTTGATCTTAAATGGTTACAGTTGGATAACTGTTGTATGACTCTGCTCTCTACTGTTGAGTGGCTTTTAAGTGTTGAATTTTAAATATTACTTCATACTGCCAAACTTTGGAACTAGTTACAGTTTGAATTACATTCATTTGCGGTGAAATCAAATTCCAATGCTAACACTCAGAGGCCCCTTTCCCTAAGTTGGTGGTTGAGATCCCACTACCTCAGAAGCAGTGGTGGTGGTGGTGGTGGGGGGGTGCTTTTCCTGATGTCATAACTCAGGTCGAATGCCACATGACCATTCACCCCATGTGGAGTGTTTTCGGGGCTGGATAATGTGCCATATTTCTTCACAATTGACTGATCTTCTTAACGAAAAAATGCAGTGAATTTAGCATTGGTTCTGCGATTTAATATGTTACTTAATCACCTCACCTCCCCTATCCATCTACTGCCTTTTTATTTTATTTCTACGCAAATGCTGTTCAGTATCCAAAATGTAAAATGTATATTTTAAAAATTGAGGAAAGTTCAATTATCATTGTTTTTATCTCTTAGAGCAGAAGTACATATTGCACAATCCCCTTGCAAAAGGACTCACTATGTTAGCATATTACTATACAAATGCCTCATTTTTTGTTTTTCACTGTTAATGGAAAATGTTTTGTAAAATATTTGTTGCGTCTATTGAACCCATCTGAGACAATTTCCTCTTATATCTAATGACCCATCACACTTATGTGAAATGCAATTCGATGTGGCTTCAGCATGCATTAAGTGGAATTGAGAGCAGCATACATACTCTGTGTCCACATGGTATTATCTGCTCACTCTACCTTGAGAGGCTGCGTCGCTCATTATCCAGACTTCAACCCGAGTTCCACAGAAAGACTTAGGCCTGTTTAAAACTGAAGAGCCTTTTTTTCTTTTATAAAATAATAGGGACACATATGTTATGCCGGAACACACAAGCAGAAAACAACTGCTTTAAATGCCTGGCATAGGATCCCAGAAGCTCTTCCATCTTGCACTCTTCTGTTCAGCTACATTTTCTTTTCTTAAATACCACATGGGGTCCACTTTCTTCTTTTCTTTGGATTAATTACCCTTCTTCAAGCTGAGACCAATTACTCCCAATAATTAAAGTATGCACATGTAGATTTACAAGAGGGTAAACAAAAAATAGCTCCATTTCTGAATACAGTATTTATAATATTTTTTCTGCTATTCTCCTCCCCTTCTCCTGTGAGGTTAAGGTTCCATGGTCACTTGCTGCCCTCTGGAATTTGTCCCAAGTGGCTGTTCTCCATGGCTGATGTTGGTGAGTGTCAGTAGGTAGCCGACCATGAAGGACGTCACAGTCAAGTGCATTCTTTTCTCTGTCTACATTCGCGCATCTATACTTGTCAGCAGAGGTCACCGACAAGTGGTGTGATTTGGCTGCATTTTCTCCCTCCCTAACCCAGAGATGCTGGATACAATTGGGGTCCTGACCAAGATCAGCTAAGATGAACTGGTAATCATATCCAAGACCTCCTGGTATGAGTGGCTCAATCGTTATCAAGGAATTTTTAAAATATATATAATACCCAAGTGCATTTCAAACAGCACAAACTGTCATCTAAATTTGCCATATTAACAGGTTTATGAGGTGCAATTAATTAGGCACTATCATAGTGAAAAATCTTGAACATTTCCTACACAGCTCTCTAATAAACCTGTCATTGTGATATAAGACAAAAATTAAATAAAAAAACATGTCAGTTCATTTTCGGTAGCATACATTACAAAATACTGTTTCAGCTTTCTGGTCACATATTCCAATTAGTTTGCACTGTAAACTTCTATCAGTTTAGGAATGAATAAATAGCTTCCCCTCATTATCTTCCTTGATCTACAAACAATGTTTTGTTCCTGTATTTAGGGGCAGCACATTACTCTACGTTGCTGCAACTCTAACACATTTCAATGTCCCTGAAAACTTTAACTCCTTTAGTTATGTATCTTAATACACCCCAAGAATGGATTTCATTTCCTAATACCTTATACGAAGTAACATACAAAATGCTGGAGGAACTCAGCAGGTCAGGTAGTACCTGTGCAGGGAAAGGGGCAGTCAACATTTTGGGCTGTGTTCCTTCTTCTCTGCTGGAAAGGAAGGGGGAAGAAGCCAGAATAAAATGGGACGGGGGATGAAGTACAAAATGGTAGATGACAGGTGAGGGAGAAGATGAATGGGTTGGGGGAGTGGGTCAAAGTGAGAAGCTAGGAGGAGTAGGTGGAAGAGGTAAAGGGCTGAACATTAAGAAGGAAAACCAGAGAGAAGTGATGGGCAGATGAGGAGATAGTTATCTCCCTCTTTCTTCCATGGTCCAATGTCCTTTCCTATCAAATTCCTTCTTCTGCAGCCCTTTATCTCCTCCCCCCTTCCTTTCAAGTCCTGATGAAAGGACTCGGCTCAAAATGTCGACTGTTTATTCCCCTCCGTAGATGCTACCTGACTTGCTGAGCTCCTCCAGCATTTTGTGTGTGTTGTCCAAGATTTCCAGCATCTGCAGAATCCCTAGTGCTTATAGTGGTTATATTAACTGGACAGTAATCCACAGTCCTGTGCAGAAGCTGTGGTGTTATGAAGTGAAAATCCCTTTCAACAGATGGTAAATTTAAATTCAGTTGCTCAAAGCAAGAAAGAAAGAGGGGAGTTATCCAGGATAAGCCAGTGAAGAGGGGGAAGGAGTGGAGTGAGAGCTGGCTGGTGATAGGCAAATCCAAATGAGAGGGGAAAGATAGGCTCCATATTTCCAGCATCTAGTGATGTCATATGAAGTACCTTGGGACATTTTTACTGCTTAAAACTTGATATTTTTGAAGTTAAATAAGGTTTTCTATTCCCACTATCTTAGTACATTCATTTCCAAATGTTCCAAACCAGAGTTATAAGTGTTCACCTCTTCCATACTCTTTAATTTAGCTTTGTAACTGCTTTGAAACATCTTGAGTTTAAATGCTACTAATACAAGCAGAACTTATGAGTGTGACAATTAGCATTTTCATGCCAAAGTTTAACAAAGTAGTCCCACAAATTTCCAACTTAACTGCTGAAAAAGGGAGGCAATGCTTCCAGATCCTGGTTAGTTCAGTTGAGGACTCATTGGGCACTTCAGAAAAGGCAAGATAGGGAACACACAACAGTCCTCATGGAGGGATCAGAAACAGAAAGAGTGAGCAATTTCAAGTTCCTGCGTATCAATATCTCTGAGGATCTAACCTGGATCCAGCATATCGATGCAGCTACAAAGAAGGCACAACAGCGGTGATATTTCATTAGGAGTTTGAGGAGATTTGGTATGTCACCTAAAACACTTGCAAATTTTTACAGATATCACATGAAGAGCATTCTAACTGGCTGCATCACCATCTGGAATGTGGGTGGGGGGGCACTGCACAGGATGGAGGTAAGCTGCAGAGAGTTGTAAAATTAGACAGCTCCATCATGGGCATTAGCCTCCATAGTATCCAGTTATCTTCAAGGAGCGATACCTCAGAAAGACAGCATCCATGATTAAGGACCCCATTCACCCAGGACATGTCCTCTTCTCATTGCTACCATCAGAAAGGAGGTACAGAAGCCTGAAGGCACACACTCAATCTTTCAGAAACAGCTTCTTCGCCTCTGCCATTCGATTTCTGAATGGACATTGAACCCTTGAACACTACCTCACTACTTCTTTAAATTTCTATTTTGCACTTTGTATTTTATTTAGAAATAAAAATATATATATTTACTACAATTTGCAGTTTTCTCTATTATTATGTATTGCATTATACTGCTGCCACAAAGTTAATAAATTCCACGACATATGCTGGTGATGTTAAACCTGATTCTGATAACATATACAAAAACTGTGCAAAGGCAGTATTACATAGAAGAGCTGGTTTATAAGGCAATTCACCAAGGTAAATGTCTTGTATAGTATAACCAGCAGGGCACTGCAATTAAACACTGCCTAGAAAAGTAAGGGTTGAGGAAAAGTTACATTAAATTCCTGGAATTAGGTAAAAGATGATGGATAAAGAATTATTCTGGGCTGTGCATTTCTTCGTGCTTTGGAAAGCAGTGGAATGTCTCATATTACAAAGAAAAGCCAGATGAGAAGGCTGTGTGGTAACTGTGATAGAAAAATAAAAGTGAATTCTGAAAACTACAAGCTAGAAATACACCCCAAGTGTTTCTCCCCAACAAGCTAAGCCATCAATAATGTTTTTTCTCTCTCTCCCTAACACGCACACCAGTTTCAATCAAAACAGCTTTCAACTGACCTGATCACAGGCGTTTGCATCTGATACTTTAAATCAGTTGATAGGAGGTGCCTTGGAACAACCCAAGGATGAATTTTCCATCTGTTTTTTCTTAAACACTGCAGCAGAGAATTGGGTGTACAATAATGATTTGCAAGAAAATCCACCATGGAGAATGGTAAGCAAATCTTTTAAGCAGAGTTATATCAAATTAAATGTGTTTAATTGTTTAAGTGTGTCTGTGTTTATTTTAGATTTAATATTCTATACTGTATTTTTAATTTTAATACTTCCTGAGTGTTTTGAATAGGGTGGGTGTCACCGGCTGTTGAGGCCTTTCTGGGAGCACAGCTGGTCAAGTGCTCTGGGAGGTCCTACACTAGATGAAACAGCGTGATCCTTGATCCAAGCGATAAGATACATTATAAATACATGGAAATCCAGATTATCATGCGGAGGTTACAGTCAGGAAGTTGCAATGACTACTGCATTGTAAAGAGCCATGTTTATATAAACTTGATGTAAATACATGAGAAAATGCAGAAAATATTGAAATATGCTATCATCTGAAAAGGAAAAGTAATTTTGTGCATGACTCTTCAATGGAACTGCCATACAGAGTTGACAAAAACCCAAAAATATCATCTGGCCAGTGTCTAAAAAGTTACCTTGTGAGCATTTCTTTTACAAACAGACCACCTTACTGGTTCATCGCAGTCTGCAGAAGCACTGTTGTTCTTACTCAACATGGATATTTATGGGAATTGTTCCATACGGTTTTACGATATGCCTCTCTACTACGGTATTCACATTGTGCGATGAAAAGCAGTGCTCTGCCAGCAAATGTTATCATCTGCAACCCCTGTCAGCTTAGCTTTCGAACATTTAGATATAGATGTGGAATAAGATCCATTTATTTTTTTTACTGTTCTTTTCTTAATACAGCATATTTTAGAACATTCCACCCTGCAGGGAAGGACCCCTATTGTTCCACCATATTGAAGTGAGTGCTTGATGATATTTTATGGGATAGGCTTACAAGATCAGACCTGATTACACATCTGAAGATGCAGAGGCTTTTTAAAAAAAAGTCAAAGCACAAAATACATTAAAAAAAATCTCTGAAATAACAACAGATAATCTAAACTCTCACGGTTGTTGAAAATAAAAACAAAATCCGAAAGCTACATTGTACACCAAAATTGTGAAATGTTGTTGTATCATTGTGGCATTTTGGTCAGATCGTGGCACCAATGGCTGATGTGCTGAAATTCTCACCGTGATGGTCAGAGGACCTGATGATGGTGTACAGGTATTGCAACACTTAATAAAGAGTGAGGGTGTGAGTGAGTGAGTGTGTGTGTGTGTGTGTGTGTGTGTGTGTGTGTGTGTGTGTGTGTGTGTGTGTGTGTGTGTGTGTGTGTGTGTGTGTGTGTGTGTTTGTGTTTTTAATCTGATAGTGCAGCAGTTAAGATGCTCATTCCACATTATTGTAGGTTGGTGCCTCAGGGGCTTGTCTGATAATTGAATTCACCAGGGAAACAGATGATCAATTTTATCAGCTCTCAGCTTGGCTGCTTGGTGGGGCACCCTGTGGAGACACAGAGACCTGGGGGGATAAGTTGTGGGGATGGTGGGGGGGGGGGGGGTGTTGGAATGGTGAGGGGGTTATATCTGAAAGAATACTAATACTGGATTTCTTACAATGCAACAGACATGCCTCCTTCTGGCTCATTGTGGTATATACAGTGCAAAGGTCTGTATATCCCTTCTTTGGTGCTGTGTTTCTGTTAGATGGTTATACCTGTAGGCAGCCTTCAATCTAATGCCTATCTCTATCATGCACCATCATCTGGAAAAGTGGTCTCTTCTGCACTGAGTAGTGCAAGCGCCTGGACGTCAGCTGGATCTATCCACAGCTTGGCAGGCAATGTCTCCCCCTGCACTTTTCACCATAATCACTAGGCTGGAAACCCAGAGTAACACACTCATAATGCTGGAGGAACTCAGCAGATCAGGCAGCATCTATGGAAAGGAATAAAGAGCCGACATTTCAGACCAAGACCCTTCATGAGGACTGAAAATGAAGGGGAAAACTTTCTACTCCAATGCATTCTTAAAACGATTTCTTTTTTGCAGTGCCACTGAAAATTCCAACTGCATCTTTGAAGTGCATGTGCATGCTTTTCCTTAGAGGTCATACTTTATTCCCTCAGGTGACTAAAGGTATAAATGTGACTTGAAAGCAATATAGTGTGACAGAAGTCAGAATTAAGTTTAATATCGTTGGCATATGTTGTGAAATTTGCTGTTTTGCAGCAGCAGTACAGTGCAATACATAACAAAATACTGTCAATTACAATAATATAAAATATTGAATTAAATAAGTACTGTAGTGCAAAAAGAGAGTAAAATAGTGAGGTAGCGTTCATGGGCTGGTTAATTTGCTGTTCCGAATTCTGACGGTGGAGGACTGTTCCTAAAATATTGAGTGCATGCCCTCTGGCTCCTGTACGTCCTCTCTGATGGTGCCAGCGGGAAGAGAAATGTCCTGACTATTTCAAGAGTGCCAAGAAATGCACCTGTACTATCTGTATATTGGGTATAATGAGTATTTCCACTCATTATATGCAAATTAAAGTAAGTGAAGAAAAGGGATCTTGGGAGGTCAGAAATTTGGCTAGCAAGCTTCATTCATTACTGATATCACACATAAATAGGGGAAAAGATGCTCCAAAAGATAGATACTCATCAAGGGTATGCAACCCATTTCAGCTCATCCATCTTGAAACAGTGATTGTTGGCATCTAATGCAGTGACACAGGATCCATTCTCAACTTCAGACCAAAATGCTCTAGTTTTGTTTTCCCTCCCCAGTCTTTGCATAGATCTCATTTTTGTTTTAAACACAGGGATCAGTTACTCTACAAAAGATGCTTGACCTCACTGTTTCCCTTCTCTTTGGAAATATTCTGACACACACAGGCTATATATTAGGTAACTATTTAGCTTTGCAAATGTTCCCTGACAGATAATGAGTTTTAGGTATACTGCAAGACATAATGAAATAACAGGTAAATACTAAAATGAGACTAAAGCCAACCAAGTACAATATACAAGGCTGGAAGATAAATATGCACTGCTTTATAATTAGTCTTATCTAGAACAGACACATTTCTCCCTTATAAACAAAAACAGAAAATCTAGCCAACACTCAGCAGGTCAGGCAGTATCTGTGGAAGGGGAGAACAGCCCTTCTTTCAGTTCTAAGAGCCAAGAATCCAAGACCTACACTCAGCGGCCACTTTATTAGGTACACCTGCTTGTTAATGCAAATATCCAATCAGCCAATCACGTGGCAGTAACTCAGTTCATTAAACCTCTGATATGATCAAGAGGTTCAGTTGTTGTTGATACCAAACATCAGAATAGGGGAAGAAATGTGATCTAAGTGACTTTGAATGTGGAATGATTGGTGGTACCAGATGGGGTGGTTTGACTATCTCAGAAACTGCAGATCTCCTGCGATTTTCATGTACAACAGTCTCTACAGTTTATAGAGAATGGTGCGAAAAACAAAATACATCCAGTGAGCAGCAGTTCTATAGGCAAAAATGCCTTGTTAATGAGAGTGGTCAGAGGAGAATGGTCAGACTGGTTCAAACTGACAGGAAGGTGTCAGTAACTCAAATGTGTCACAACAGTGGTCTGCAGAAGAGCATCCCTGAACACACAACATGGTGAACCTTGAAGTGAATGGGCTACAGCAGTAGAAGACCATCAACATACACTCAGAGGCCACTTTATTAGTTACAGGAGGTACCGACTAAAGTGCCAATGAGTTTACATTTTTTTTGTAAAAAAAAGTCAAGCATCTGTGTTTTTTTTTTGTTGGCTTATATTTCCATCCTAACATTTTTTTAGTTTTAATCAGTGTGGGTAATTCTGTAATCATGTATGTGCCAGAGCATAAAGCTACAAAGATAAGGCTACAATATTAACCTGAAAATAAAAACAGAATTCCAGATATTATACTCTTTTCAGCCTCTGTATGTTCAGTGATAAAATCTCCAAGAAATATTTACTTTCTCACATTTACCTTTAGTTAAGCTATCATTCCAAAACCTATTATTTCATTCAAATTATTGATTAGAAATCAGACTTCATATGTTGCTTTTTAGATGAGCTTTAAGAGAACAACATAATTTGCTTGGGGAGTCTCAAATTACAGAAGTATGTGGTCTTAAAATTTCAAGCTCAAATGGATTTTTCCCCAATTTATCATTTTCACTCCTTTTTTTATTAATATATCTATCCATATTTGTCTCATAGAATTCCTTGCAGCAAAAAAATCTTCTGTGGTTATTTTTATGTCCTGTATGTCTGGTCGCCTAGTGTTGTCTCTTTGACTATTTCTCTCAGGTTGTATCCGGGTTCCACAAATGTGTTTTTAATAAAGTGTATACACTATTTCCATGTTGTCAATAAATATAGTTAAGAATTGTGATTAAACAAGTTAAGCCGGCAGAATTTTAATTGCAATGAAATGGCGCAGTAAAATTAAGTATGAAAAGCAAGCAAACATGTGGACATTTTATTCAGTCTCTATCAACATTGCTCATCATACAGACCTTGCATTTATTTATATTTGTGGGAGTTTCATCAATAAATGGTAGTGGATTTGGCCCAGTAGGTAACAGGTAAAGCCCTCCCAACTATATGAAACATAGTCATTGGAAAGAAGCATCTATTGTCAAGGATCCTTATCACCCAGGACATACTCTTTACTCGCTGCTGCCATCAGGCAGAAGGTACAAGTGCCTCAGGACCCACACCACCTGGTTCAAGGACAGTTACTATCCCTCACCGATCAGGTTCTTGAAAAAAATTGAATAATTACATTCATCTACAAACCCCATTTCCAGAAAAGTTGGGATATTTTCCAAAATGCAATAAAAACAAAAATCTGTGATATGTTAATTCACATGAACCTTTATTTAACTGACAAAAGTACAAAGAAAAGATTTTCAATAGTTTTACTGACCAACTTAATTGTATTTTGTAAATATACACAAATTTAGAATTTGATGGCTGCAACACACTCAACAAAAGTTGGGACAGAGTTAAAATAAGATTGAAAAGTGCACAGAATATTCAAGTAACACCGGTTTGGAAGACTCCACATTAAGCAGGCTAATTGGTAGCAGGTGAGGTATCATGACTGGGTGTAAAAGTAGCGTCCATCAAAGGCTCAGTCTTTGCAAGCAAGGATGGGTTGTGGCTCACCCCTTTGTGCCAAAATTCGTGAGAGAATTGTTAGTCAGTTCAAAAGGAACATTTCCCAACACAAGATTGCAGAGAATTTAGGTCTTTCAACATCTACAGTACATAAAATTGTGAAAAGATTCAGAGAATTCAGAGACATCTCAGTGCATAAAGGGCAAGGTCAGAAACCACTGTTGAATGTGTGTGATCTTCGAGCCCTCAGGTGGCACTGCCTAAGAAATCGTCATGCTACTGTGACAATTATAGCCACCTGGGCTCGGGAGTACTTTGGAAAACCATTGTCACTTAACACAGTCCGTCGCTGCATCCAGAAATGCAACTTGAAACTGTATTACGCAAGGAGGAAGCCATACATCAACTCTATGCAGAAATGGCGGCGAGTTCTCTGGGCCCGAGCTCATCTCAGATGAACCGAAAGACTGTGGAACCGTGTGCTGTGGTCAGATGAGTCCACATTTCAGCTAGTTTTCGGAAAAAACGGTTGTCGAGTTCTCCGTGCCAAAGATGAAAATGACCATCCTGATTGTTATCAGCGAAAGGTGCAAAAGCCAGCATCTGTGATGGTATGGGGGTGCATCAGTGCCCACGGCATGGGTGAGTTGCATGTATGTGAAGGTACCATTGACTCTGAGGCGTATATTAGGATTTTAGAAAGACATATGTTGCCATCAAGGCGACAACTCTTCCCGGGACGTCCATGCTTATTTCAGCAGGACAATGCCAGACCACATTCTGCACAGGCTACAGCAGCGTGGCTTTGTAGACACAGAGTGCGTGTGCTTGACTGGCCTGCTGCCAGTCCAGATCTATCTCCTATTGAAAATGTATGGCGCATCATGAAGAGGAGAATCAGACAACGGAGACCACCGACTGTTGAGCAGCTGACGTCTTATATCAAACAAGAATGGACAAAATTTCCAATTGTAAATCTACTACAATTAGTATCCTCAGTTCCAAAATGATTAAAAAGTGTTATTAAAAGGAAAGGTGATGTAACACAATGGTAAACATGCCTCTGTCCCAACTTTCGTTGAGTGTGTTGTAGCCATCAAATTCTAAATTTGTGTATATTTACAAAATACAATTAAGTTGGTCAGTAAAACTATTGAAAATCTTTTCTTTGTACTTTTGTCAGTTAAATAAAGGTTCACGTGAATTAACATATCACAGATTTTTGTTTTTATTGCATTTTGAAAGATATCCCAACTTTTCTGGAAATGGGGTTTGTAATTTTGGTGTTCCCACAACCAATGATCTCACTTCAAGGATTCTTTATCTTGTTATTTCATGCTCTCATTATTTATTGCTATTTACTTATAGTTGGATTTATGGTTTTTTGTCTTCTATGCTCTATCTCCTTCATTGATTCTGTTTACAGTTACTATTCTATAGATTTGAAGAGTATGCCCATAGGAAAAAGAATCTCAGGGTTGTGTGTGGTGACATGCACGTACTCTGATAATAAATTTTACTTTGAACTTGAACCTTGATCGTTAAAGCTTGAGCTTTGTCTGTACTGGTATTCCTGCCATTCAGGAGCACAAGTTTTCCGTAATGTAGTACTGTGTCCAGTTTTGCGTATTGCAAACATTTTAGTTACCCTGTTATTGGGAACATATTGTCAAGCTGGAGAGGGCATTTAGAGATTTAAAAGGATGCAACTTGAGAGGGAGAAGCAAAAGTCACATGCATCAGTATTGCAATGGAATAAAGGGGATTACAGAGGTATAAGTAAGAAGCTTGCCCAGATGGATTGGAGGACGATACTGGTGGGGATGACGACAGAGCAGAAATAGCTGGAGTTTAAGGGAATAGTTCACATGGCGCAGGATAGATATGTCCCACAGAGGAATACATTTTCAAATGGCAGGGGGAGGTAACTGTGGCTGACAAGGGAAGTTAAGGACTGCATAAAAGCCAAGAAAAGGGCATCTAATGTAGCAAAAATGAGTGGAAGGTTCGATGATTGGGAAGCTTTTAAAATCCAACAAAAGGCACCTAAAAAAGCTACAAGAAAGGAAAAGATGAAATACAAGGACATACTAGCCAATAATATAAAGCAGGATGCTAAAAGGTAGGGGAGAGTTGATATTGGACCACTGGAAAATGATACTGGTTAGGTATCAATGGAGGACAAAGAAATGGCAAATGAACTTACTAAGTACTTTGCTTCAGTCTTTACTGTAGAGGAATTTTACAAAGGAAAAAGTGCCAGGCAAACTAAAAGGCTTTAAGGTGGCTGTCACCTGGACCAGATAGACTACATCCCAAAGTCCTGAAGGAAGTTGCTGAATGGGCACATTGGTCATGATCTTTTGTAAATCACTTGATTCTGGCGTAGTCCTGGAGGACTGGAAAATTGCAAATGTCACTCCACTTTTTAAGAAAGGAGGAAGGCAAAAGAAAAGAAATTACAGGCTAGTTAGCCTAACCTCAGTGGTTGAGAAAGTGTTGGGAGTCCATTATTAAGGACGAGGCTTCAGGGTACTCAGAGACTAATGATAAAATAAGTCAGCATGGTTTCTGTAAAGGGAAATCTTGCCTGACAAATCTGTTAGAATTCTTTGAGGAAGTAACAAGTAGGGTGGACAAAGGAGAGGCAGTGGATGTCATTTACTTGGATTTTCAGAAGGCATTTGATAAGGTGCCACACATGAGGCTGCTTAACAAGATAAAATCCCACGGCATTACAGGAACGATACTGGCATGGATAGAGGAATGGCTGACAGCCAGGAGGTAATGAATGGGAATAAAGGGGGCCTTTTCTGGTTTGGTGCCACTGACTAGTGGTGTTCTTCAGGGGTCAGTATTGGGACCACTACTTTCACATTGTTTGTCAGTGATTTAGATAATGGAATTGATGGCATTGTGGCAAAGTTTGTGGATGATATGAAAATAAGCAGAGGCGGAGGTAGTGCTGAGGTAGCAATGCGATTGCAGCATGACTCAGATAAATTGGAAGAATGGACAGAGAAGTGGAAGATGGGATACAATGTTGGAAAATGTATGATAATGCATTTTGGTAAAAGGAACTATTATCTTTCTTCCTGTCCTTTTGATATAAAGTGTATCATTTGTTGTTCAAACTCCCAACTATGATCTTCTTTCAGCCACAACTCAGTGATGCCCACAACGTCATACCGACTAATCTCTAGTTGCGCCACAAGTTTGTCCACCTTATTCTGAATGCTATGTGCATTTAAATACAGCACCTTCAGTCCAGAATTCTTTGCCCTTATGAATTTTGCCTCTGAGGTACAACTTAACTCTGCTCTGTCTGCAGTTGTACTAAATCATTGGCTTGTACTTCCTTACATTCATATGGCTTATTACATCATCTACTTGTAAACCTGCTGGCTCATCCTCAGCTCCATCATACTAGTTCCCACCCTCCCCCTGCCACATTAGCTTAAACCACTCCCAAGAGCCGTAACAAACCTGCCCGCAAGGATATTGGTCCTCCTTGAATTCAAGTGGAACCCATCCTTTTTATGAGGTAGTAATGGGGGCAAAGAAATGGCAGATGAACTTAATGGGTACTTTGCATCAGTCTTCATTGTGGAAGACACTAACAGTGTGCCAGAGTTCTGAGTGTCAGGGAGCAGGAGTGAGTGCCATTGATATTACAAAGGAAAAACAGTTAGGCAAACTCAAAGGTCTTAAGGTGGATAAGTCACCTGGACCAGATGGACTACATCCCAGAGTCCTGAGAGAGGTTGCTGAAAAGATAACTGATGCGTTGGTCATGATCTTTCACAAACTACTTGATTCTGGTGTGGTCCCAGTGGACTGGAAGATAGCAAATGTCACTCCACTCTTTAAGAAGGGAGGAAGGCAAAAGAAAGGAAATTACAGGCCAGTTAGCCTAACCTCATGGTTGGGAAAGTGTTGGAGTCTATTATTAAGGATGAGGTTTGGGGTAATTGGGGACTAATGATAAAAAAAGTTAAAGTCAGCATGCTTTCTGTAAAGGAAAATCTTGTCTGACAAATCTGTTAGAATTCTTTGAGGAAGTAACAAGCAGGGTGGACAAAGGATAAGGAGTGGATGTCATTTACTTGGATTTTCAGGTGTTTGATAAGGTGCCACACATGAGGCTGCTTAACAAGATAAAATCCTATGGCATTACAGGAATGATACTGGCATGAATAGAGGAATGGCTGACAGGCAGGATGCAGGTTGGCTGCCAGCGACTAATGGTGTTCCTCAGGGGTTAGGATTGGGACCGCTACTTTTTACACTGTTTATCAATGATTTGGATAATGGAATTACAAACAAGAGAAAATCTGTAGATGCTGGAAATCCAAGCAACACACACAAAATGCTGGAAGATAAAGCGGGAATGAGAAAAGAATGATGAACATGACTGAGAATGAAGGAGAAGGAGTCATCAGGAGATGAAGAATTTTTGGAAGGGAAGATACACCTGTATATATTTGGTACCTCCATTCACAATGTACCATCCATCAAAAAGAAAAAACATAATGGAACATTAGATAACAGAAAGAGAAGGATTAATAAGGGGAAAAAAGAGCAGGATGGGTAAAGGCAGAAGATAGAATGTCCCATTCCTTTTCATTCCTGATGAAGGTTCCTGGCCTGAAATGTCAACTGTTTATTCACCTCCATAGATGATGCCTGACTTGCTGAGTTCCTTCAGAATTTTATCAGTAAAGAAAATTGATACAAGATAAGAGAGGAAGCATATTCTCCAACTTATCATGTACTCATCATGGGACAACAGCCAGTTATTTATATATAAGATTATAACACATTGCCTATCATGCATTATTGACATTATTCTTCTCATACCCAGTGCCATTTAACACAGGGCTGCTTATTTTACCCATTGCTGATAATGTCCTAGAAATATAACATAACAAACTAAGAACCCTAAACCTGTAAAAAAAAAGCACCTGTTATACTTACTTTCTCTTCCAATATTTATCTGGTAACATATCTTTAGTGCCATTTGTCTTCATCCTATCAACTCTACCTTCAACTTGCTCCGCTCAGGTGACCCTTGACCTTCACTCCCTCCAAACACCACAGTAAGCAATCTTATTTCTCTCCCTTCCACCATGAATCCACACCAACAAAGAGCTTGGAGACACAAGAGACTGCATATGCTGAAATCAGAATAACCAAACAACTGTCCTGATGGAGAGTTCCAACCCAGAACTTTAACAATTCCTCCTCAAGTTGCTGCTTGACCTGCTGAGTTCCTCCAGTAGATTGCTACTCCAATGAACAGCTTACCAGGTTCTGACCTGGTCATGGGACTTGCTTAATGCTTCTTAATTCACATCCTGTAGTAAAGGAATCTTAAAAGGACTTAAAGATGCCTCGTTATTGGGAATTTGCAGGAAAATATACCTGTCTAGAGCAATGAGCTGCTGGCTTCTTGCAACAATAACTACCATAAAACCATAAGATATAGGAATAGAATTAAGTCATTTGACCCATCATGATGGCTGATCAATTTCCCTCTCAGCCCCAATCTCCTACCATCTCCTCATAACCATTCATGCTCTGACTAATCAAGAATCTATCAATTTTTGCCTTAAATATACTCAATGACTTGGTCTCCACAGCCACCTGTGGCAATGAATTCCACAGATTCACCATTCTCTGGCTAAAGAAATTCCTCCTCATCTCTGCTGTAAATGGACATCCCTCTAATCTGGGGTTGTGCCCACTGGTACTAGACTCCCCCACCATAGGAAGCATCCTCTCCACATACACTCTATCTAGGCTTTTCAACATTTGATAGGTTTCAATGGGGTCACCCCTCATTCTTCTGAATTCCAGTGTGCACAGGCCAGAGCCATCAAACACTCTTCGTATTTCATTCCCGGAATCATTCTCGTGAACCTCCTCTGTACTCTTTACAATGTCAGCACATCCATTCTAAGGTAAATGGCCCAAAACTGTTCACAATACTCCAAATAAGGCTTTACTAATGTCTTATAAAGCCTCAACATTACATCCTGCCCAACATCTGGAAAATATATTAAACTGCTAACACTGGGATCCCAACCAGTTGAGAACCTTCTGGAGGTAAAAAGGTTGAGTGATCAATAAAAGACTTGCAACATTCATTCTGATCCATTTTTTTCTCCCACTAAAATATTCCTAATTGCAATTACTACACCTTGAGTATTTCAGCTTTCAAGGTTGCCTATCAAACTATGAGTACAGCTGCCATCCAGGTTATATAAGAACACAAATAAGCAGTGGAAGCTACCTCAGAAAATACATTTTAGAAAAGGTTGGATAGATTTTTGCATAGTAGGGGAATTAAGGGTTATGGGGAAAAGGCAGGTTGATGGAGATGAGTCCATGGCCATATCAGCCATGATCTTATTGAATGGCGGAGCAGGCTCGGCGGGCTGGATGGCCGACTCCTGCTCCTATTTCTTTTGTTAACTATTCACTCAGCTTTTTGCTACAAATCAAGCTTTGAAATACCTCGTGACAATGAGATCATGCCAAAGAGACAGCAACTCTTTATTTCCAACTTGGAGAGCTTCCTGGATTCCTGAACCAACAACACTTCTCTGTAAGTGTCCAACTCTTTGATCTGGATGTTGAAGTCATTGGTGAAAACAGGAGAATGCTCAGAGGTCTATCCTCCCATTCTTGTCTACAATGCTTCCCAAGATGAACGATGACTTTCTAACAGTGACAGGTATCATTGATTGCTACTCTGGAATGACCTTAATAAATATACATTAGTTTCAGTTGGTGTACAAATTTCTGCAATTATTCATGACTAATGTAAATCAATGAGGAAAAGCCAGATATTGCTACCTTTAGTGTTTAAACTTTTGCATAGGAAAACTACATTCAAACGTAAGAGATCAAAGTGGTTTTTTAATACAAGCTTTCATTCTTGAATCAACTTAAAAACAAATATTTTTGTTATATTCAAATTGAAAACAGTTCTGAAAGTAGATGGATACATCCACATGGAGGTACACGGATATATACATGGATGGTAATGATCCTAGTGCAGGTCGATGAGTGCAGGTTAAATGGTTTCAGCATGGACTACATGGGCCAACGGGCCTGTTTCTGTGACTCTATAAAGGGTCTCAGCCTGAAATGTCAACTTTTTATTCAGATGCTGCCTGACCCAGCTTCCTCCAGCATTTTGTTTGTGGATTTCCAGCATCTGCAGAAGCGCTTGTGCTTATGACAACTAAAATCCTGTAGTTTGCCACTTTGAGCTCATTACTGATTTGTTAGTTTTCTATCCTTATGTTGTCACATATTATAGATCCTGTCACATATTCAAGATTCACATAGGATCTTGAAAGAAAGTAATTGTAGCCACTGAGTAATGCAGCAAAGTGTCTCACAAAGGGGAATTATTGCATCAAATAATGTACCACAGTTACCAGATCAGAAATGCAAATCGATTTTAAACACTAGTCCCTTGAACGATATTATCTGTTAACCAATATAATGAACAAAATTATCTTCTGATCAGTAATGTCACTGGAAGCATACAAGTATTAAATAGCTGCTTTAGACTGGATTTTGTAACTGGAGTAAATGCAACAAATTATAGTATTCTTTGCCAAAGGACACTATGTGAACCTTTGCTGAGATCTGCTAATATTTTTGCTTTCATTAAAATTCATTCACATTCAGTAGGAAAAGTGAAACTTTCCCCCACATAATCACAAAAACAGAAAAGTGCTGGAGAATGAGTTATTTTCCCACACAGAGTATTTAAGATAGGGATCATAACATATTTTATGCAAAACCAAATGAATATTTCAAACCTGGAGACAGGACCAAAAGGAAGAGAATAGGTTCTAGATTGCCTGAACAAAAGATTCAACAAGCCTCTTCCTTATCACTAGGTATTCAGATTCCACTGCAACTTAGAAATAACTGCAACACATTGCAGATCAGTTATACATTGCTGATGCTTTGTTTAAAGGGCAGCAAAGGGTAATGCCTCATGAAAACAATTCTCTTTTGGGCTTTAGGTGGAGGTGCAAAGTTAAATTCAGTAATGTACAGGTAAATATTTAAAAATTTTCCCTTCTCTCCCTCTTTCCACTGTCTTGTACAGTACCATGCAAAAGTTTTAGGCGCCGTGTAAAACATTCTGTAAAGTGAAGATGCTTTCAAAAATAATGAAATGAAAATTTCTAATCATCAAAAAATTTACTATAAAGAGCACTCCTTATTTAAAAAAAGGTAAATTGAATCATTATTTGGTGTGACCATTCTTTGCCTTTAAAACTGCGTCAATTCTGTTAGATACACTGTCATGCAGTTTTATAAGAAAATCAGCTGGTAGGTTGTTCCAAGCATCTTGGAGAATTTGTCACAGTTCTTCTGCAGACTTTGGCTGTTTTGCCTGTTTCCATCTCTTCAGATAATTCCAGGCAGCCTCAATGATATTGAGATCAGGGCTCTGTGGAGGACAGACCATCTGAAACCATATAAAACATAGTCTAGGGTGCCTCAGATGCTTGCACAGTATTGTATATTTTATGTAGAATTTATGCTTTGTATTGTCTGTACTGATGACCCTGTGCTCCTGCAGCAGGCAAGTTTTTCATTGTACCTGTACCTCACATGACAATAAACTCAATTTAAAATAGATTAGATGTAAAAATATTGCAGTTCCCCCTCCCAAATACTGGTTGCGCGATGGTGACATGTCTCTACTAAAGGAAGTGTAAGGTACACCTTCCCTCCACTAGTCTGCAGGTCACCCTTGGGCAAGGTATAACACCTGCTTAGTCCACCCCCCTCCCACCCCAGTCAGAGTCGTATGAAGCTATGAGAGCAGATAGTGGATGGTTGTATCAGTCAGCAGCTGGTGCATATCACAGGTCCTGGTTATGTGATCACTGCTTACACAGACAATTTCTGAAGAGTATTGATAATGGCTGGGGTCACCTACCTTATAAAGAAAAAGACAATGGCAAGCCACTTCTGTAGAAAAATGAGCCAAAAACAATCATGGTCATGGAAAGACCATAATCGCCTACATCATAGAAAGATATAACACATAATGAATGAAAAAACTGTGTATAACTATGCTGGTCCTCCTAAATCAAATATTGGAATCAAAGTGTATGTACCTGCATCCATCTCCTCTTCAGCCAAACAGAAGGACCGACTTTCCTAAATTCCTTTAGGGTCTGATGATAACATGGCAGGTGTGAGACATCAAAGTATGCAGTACCTCTCCCGCCAAATTCAGTGTCCATTTTGAAGAGCCAACGTTTAATTTCCAGGTTTTCAAGAATAAGCTGAATAAGAACTTCATGCATCTGCATAAATAGAATTTGCACAGTTATATTTTAGGTTACTAACTTCTTGAATGCTGACATCTCATAACAAATATGTAATCAGCTCTTCTTGATGGGTCAGAAACAATAGGATTTTGTCGTAAGTATTTTTTTTGCATACATAATAGATTTCCTGACTACCTGTATTCTGAGGTAACATGGGTGGCAAGTTTATAAATTGTGAGCCTGCCTTTGTCAATAATTTTTAGAGCAAGTTCATTCAAAATCCTGCTTTTTCTAACTTGCAGCCACTCTGACTCTATGATTGCTCACTGTGTTTGATTCCCAGTCTAGCAATTTCTCAGTCCATGGTTTCTCATGCCTACGTTCCCACTAAAGGACATTGTCCTGATCAAAAGCTTGATATCTTTGTTTCTCCAACCTGCATCACACATCTAAAGTGACTAATCCTTGATCTATCTAAACTCCAAGCTCGGGTGTTCCTTTTTTTTCTCTTTTCCCTCATTTTTCCTTTAAAGATGTTCTTTAAAAGTTATTTTTTGTCAAATGTTCTAGTATCACCTTTTGTAAGCTCACCCTTTTTAAATTAAGATTCTCATGCAGTGTTTCAGGAAGTTGTACTCAGTTGGAGACACCACAGAAATACAGGTTGCTCTTCCAATGTTAGCTCCAATTGAGAAATATATTTTAATAAAAATATTTGAGCACAACTATTATATTCACACATGCATTGCTTTCTGGAAATGAAATCAATACTGTCTGAAAAAGTCCGAAACTTGCGTCAGCAATAACTGCTGTTTTCCTTCCCAAACAAAATGCTGGAGGAACTCACCAGGTCAGGCAGCATTTATGGAGGAGAATAGAATCAACATTTCAGGAGTCATGATGAAGTTCTCAGCCTGAATCATCGACTCTTTAGTCCTCTCCATAGATGCCTCCTGACTTGTTGGGTTCCTCCAGCATTTTGTGTGTGTTACTCTGGATTTCCAGCATCTGCAGAATTTCCTCTGTTTATGTTTCCCTGCCCAGCTTGTAAGAACAGATTTAGACATTTTTAGATCATGTTTCATGAATCCCCCTCCCTACTCACCACTTTGACAAAGCGATGTCACACAAGGACCTGAGGTAACAAAATAAAACATAGGCAACTCCACATTTAGGTTATGGAAATTGTAGACCAGAAAGAATGACAGTCTAAGATCAGTGAATTTGAATAAATTGAGGACAGTGGAAGCAGACAGACCAATTATCTTTGTCCTGCCGTGTGCTTGGGGATGGTGCCTACCATTTTGTGAGCTTGAATTGCTTGGCTTGATCAATGTTTTAAAGAAGACACAATGATGGACTAGATGGATCTGCTGGACTAGAGATAATTTCCAAATAAGATGTTATTTGTTAGATGTTCTTTGGTTGGATGTAACATGAAGGTTTATGAACATTGTGTCTGGAGTGATTCGAGCTGGTTCCTGATTGAGAACAAAGAGCCATAAATTATCAACTGTCACTTGTTAGGAAGAGGGCAATAAATGGATATTGGCTTGGAGCAGAGCGTTTAACATGGTGCTAAAGATCAGATACATGACCTGTGGCCAATGACACTGGAATATAATATCTGAATTGATAAGGAATGGATATAAAATTGGATGATTCATTGTGTGCTGGCAACAGTAACTTCAAAGAGTGACCATCGCAGATACAAGCGTGAGCAACCCTGTGTGAAACGTGGCGAGTGAATCAGGACTACGATGAACACATGGCCAGCGTAAACTCCTTTGCCTGGTTAATACCTTTGCTATTCAGGAGAGTCAGGAAAACTTAGTGGGAGTGCACACAAGGTATTTAGTGTATGAATTCATGTTAGTTTAGACAATAAAGGTACTTGTTGGTAAATACAGATTCTTTCTCTGTCCCTCACTGAACATTGTTATAAGGGAAATTTTTGTTAAAAAATTCACGCTTACAGAATCCACAAATCACCACTCAAAAATTGAGATGCAAAGTAAAATTCACTCCTATGGAATTTGTGTGAAAAAATTAAATCAATACATTTTAATTTTTCCCAACTTGCATTTCTTGACTCATGCACAAAAGATATGTTTTCATGATAATGGAAAATCACAACACACTGCATTTTCTAGGAACAGGACCCTCCCCCTTCTCTGTAATGTGGGGCTTACCCATACACGACAAATGATTTCAATGTGTGTGTGCAGAAAGAAACAATGATTTTGTATGCCTGCCAAAGTTGGCACAAGTAAGTTCTCAAATAAACCTCTGCTTGCTTTGCTCTCCCATATGTATAAACTCTGTCAAACTGCATAGGCCCAAGATTTTGAGGTATGAATGATCAATCAGAAGTTCCTTAGACTCCACAAAGCCACTTTGCCACCCATTTGGATATGAGGTAGCGGTGGTGATGGGTGGGGGGGGGGGGGCATCTGGAGAGAAAAGAAAAAAAAAAATCAAACATCAAAGCAATGAGGCCTGGGGAAAAGTTCAGAGAGTGAAACAGAATTATGAATCTAGAAATCCTAGTGCACCTAGAACTATTATCAGAAAGATCTAAGTAGAAAAATGAGCCCAATGGATGATGACAAGATAAAGTGTTAGAAGTACAACAAGGAGAAAAAGCTGGAGGCAAATAAATGAATCAAAAATGAAAAGAATGACATTTAAAATTCAGATGTTGGCAGAGAGGGAACTAGTAATTTGACTAAAACAGGTGTCAAATATGAACAAACCATGAGTGAGAGGGAGGGATTTTTTGCCCTATGATCAATATCGCAATAGATTTCTTGAAACATGAAAAATAATTACAAAGTAATGATGATAAAGAAATAATCTTTCAATCTACTACAGATCATGATTTCCCATTATAAATATGTCTAACATCCTCAGATTGGTTGCAAGTAGTAAATCAACAAAAGATACTTTATTCAAAAAGAGGGCATGAAGAAATACTTCATGCTGTAAATTCAGACAGTAGCAATAAATTGTTGTTCTTGGTACAACAACCATCTTTTTGAATTGATCCCAGAGGTAGAGTACATACATGAATATTCTGAAATTTCCCAAGGAAATCCTTGTGGTTATGTAGTTTGGGAGAAGATGTTTGCCACAGTTAAACATAAATGTAGTGAAGCCTGGGGGAGAAGACCAACCACAATTTCTTTCACAAAAGAAGGAACATGGAAAATAGAGAAGTGTTGCTCATCTTCATTTCTCTCTGTTCAAGAATGTGTGGCTTCAGGGATATATTGAACAAACATGGCAATCAAAATGTGCTTAAACACACAAAATAAAGATTTACGCTGTAGGATGAGTGTCTAAATATTGGACAGTATGCTGAAACTGGACAAGCAAATCTATCGCTGTGATTTCACATCACGAAAACTATCCTCTTTCTTTGTAAACTAATTTATATTAGATTCTTAGGAAATGAAAAGAAAGCTTAAATGATGGAAAATATATCTGAGAAAACTGATAATGCAGGAAAAACACTCAAAGTTCAAAGTAAATTTATTATCAAAGTACATATATGTCACCTGTTACGCCTGTGCCCCCTCCTTTTTGAGAATCGCAAGATCGCTATTAAGTCAGGTCAGGAGACCCAGGAAATGAGAGATAGACGTTTGGAATGTCCTGGCCCTCAGCGATACAAAGCCACGGAAAACGGCCATTGTCTCTTGGAGACGGAATTGTGTATTGAGTACTGTACTTCATGGAAGCCCTCAGGGAATGATCAGAGGGGGTTGGTTGAGGGATTGCATCATCCTGACCTGATTGACATCCGAGACCCTGTGAGTCAGAATAAAAGAGGGTCTGGGGAACAGCCCCTTTAGACGCACCAGAAGAAACGCTAGAAATCCTGTAACAGCGTAATAGCGAAAGCCGGTGGAAAGCCCACGTGCATCCTTTTCCATTTGCCTCGGAATTGGTGGGCCTTACCACGGAAGAATGGCTTTAGCTAAAACAAAGGAGAAATCAGCCCCAACGACTCTCGAAGGATCGACATCATAAAAGGAATGGGCAAGTTTTAAACTCCCTCTCTTGACTCCAACCAAAGGCTGCAGCCTGCAGCTTGAATGAACTTGAGTGACTTTTATATTTCCATCGGACAATACATTATCCCCTAGACAACGATAGAGTTATTTCTTATTGATTATTATTATACCCACGCTTTTAGATTTAGTATTGACGACGTATATTATCTGTATGGTTGCATTGATATTATTTTTGTGTATTTTTATCAATAAATACTGTTAAAAGTAGTACCATCAGACTTCAACGGACCTCTCTATCTTTGCTGTTAAGTGACCCAGTTACGGGGTACGTAACACACCATATACAAACTTGAGATTAATGTTCTTATAGGCATACTCAATAAATCTGTAGAATAATAACCATAACAGAATCAATGAAAGACAGCCCAACTTGGGTGTTCAACCAGAGTGCGGAAGACAACAAACTGTGCACATATAAAAAGAATGAAATAATAATAACAAACAAATAAGCAATAAATATTGAGAACATAAGCTGGAGAGTCCATTGGTTGTGGGAACATTTCAATGATGGGGCAAGTGAAGTTATTCCCTTTGATTCAATCAGATCCTAGTGATCCAAATAAAATACTTAACCTTTCCCTCTGGACTAGATATTGACTGATGACCTATTTCATCTGCAGTATATTTTGTTCTTATTTAGGAAAGTTCCTTCCATGTAGGCAACCTTCTCAGGGACAGCTTCAGCAAACTGTCAGGTCAGCAGGAAAGGTCATTGGCTGCAGTCTACCATCACTGCAGGACTTGTGTGTGTCCAGGATGGAGAAGCAGGCAGGAAATGTCATTGTGGATGTCCCCTCCCCTCTTTCTCTATTCCCCACTCTGGTCTCTCACCTCTTTTCACCAGCCCATCACCCTTTCGGGTCCCATCCTCCTTCCCTTTCTTCTATGGTCCACTCTCTTATCCTATCAGATTCCTTCTTCTCCAGCTCTTTATCTTTCCAATCCACTTGGCTTTATCTATCACCTTCTAGCTATCCTCCTTCCCCTGCCCCACCTTTTTTATTCTAGAATCTTTCCCTTTCCTTTTCAGTCCTGAAGAAGGGTCTCGGCCTGAAATGGTGACTGTTCATTCATTTCCACAGATGCTGCCTGACATGCTGCATTTTGTGTGTGTTGATTGTGAATGCTACCCACCAAGCAAACAGCCTTTTCCAAAAACTCCCTTCAGCAAAGTGCTATAGGGCTATTAAAACAACTTCAGACTATCTGAAAGGTTTCTTTCCCCCAGGCAGTTAATCTGATCAACCATTCTAGTTACCCATCCCTTCGCCCCCTCTATCTATTACCCCCTTCACTGCAGTGTAACCACTTTAAACCACTTTTTATAATACTGGTTACACTGTAAATACATACTGGTATTTATGTAATAATGTGAATTTTATTCCATAACAACATTTTAAAGTCTAACTTTATTTTTATACAAGTCATTATAATTATTGAATGCTTTTGTTTTGTTTTGCATGTAGCACATTGACCAACACACCCTAGCAAATATCTAATACATATAAAAGTATATGGTGAATAAAGTTGATCCTTAATCCTCTAAAGCAAAAGGGAGCACCACGTTCCTTCCCATTGCCTTTTACTTATCCACGAATCTTAACCAGGCTATTGGTCAGTTATGCAACCACAAGAGCTATCACACAGAGAGAAAATTACACATAAACACATCTAAATGCAAATTCTCGCATGGAGAAGCATGATAAAAAGGTCAGCATTTGGTAGAGATGGAGTAGAAGAGCAGGGAAACATAATGGAAATGGCCCTTCAGAATGCTAAAATGGGTGGGGGGTGGGGAAGATGAATCTTGTGGTGGAATCCCATCAAAGTGAGGCAAAAGAAAAATCAAAGGGAGGGGCCTAAATAGGACTGAAACAAGGACTTGTCCAAGTATTCAACAACAAAAAAAAACAGGCATAGCTTGCATTCATGAGAGTTCCCTTGATTACAACATTGACTTGGAGGCTGTGAATGAAGTTGAAGGAGAAGAGTTTTATTGCAAGATTCAATTTAACAAGATGACGGTTTTAGCCCTTCTATATGGAAGATGTGAATGGCCCTCAGACCTTCTTAGTGTGGGATAGAGGCATTGGATGTCTATGGCAAGATAAAGCTAGTAGGCCACACAATTGGAAACTGAACATTCTGGAGACGTTCACAGGCAATGAAGTATGATGGCCATCTGCTGCGAATACATATTGAAAAATGGTGTTCCTGTGGCCCTTGATTTTTATCCAGAAGTGTGTGCAACTTCTTGACTTGCGCTCCAGGTGGGTGCTGTTCTCAACACCAAGAATCCTACTTATAGTTTTCACCATCTGACTCAAGAGTATGAAGATCACAAAAGCAGACTTTTTCCCATGCGAAATGTAATGAGGGAAGACAAAATGTTCAGAATTGAATGCATTGATAATGGAAATGACATTGCCTGATAAATGTAGTTTAAGGCTCTTTGGACAGGAGAATACTGTGAAAAAATAAGTTGTTTGCTGTGCCAGGATTAGGCAAAATTCTCGAAATTCTGGTTATTTTGACTTACATCTGATGGCTAACTAGCGAGCCAACAATGTTCCCAAAAATGCAACATGCAATGATGAGAACTATAGATACAAAATATAACAACAACAATATATGAATCTGTCCAGGTCACCTGTTGTATGCAGTGCTCCTGGTCCGGCCTTCTCTATATCGGTGAGACTCAAGGCAGATTGGGGGACTGCTTTGTCAAGCACCTTCACTCTTTCTGCTGCAAAAAGCAGGTTCTTCTGGTGGCTACCCATTTCAATTCAACTTCCCATTCCCATTCTGACACGTCCGTCCATGGCCTGCTATATTGCCATGATGAGGTCAAACTCAGGTTGGAGGAGCAGCTCCTCGTATTATGTTTGGGTAGCCTCCAACCTGATAGTATAAACATTGATTTCTCTAACTTCTGATAATTTCTCCCTCCATCTCCTTCTCTCTTTTCCATTTCCCATTCTGCCTCCCCTCCAACCCATACTGCTTTCTTCACCTGCCCATCACTTCCCTCTGGTTCCCCTCCTCCTTTCCTTTAATCCATGGTCCACTGTCTTCTCCTATCAGATTTCATTTTCTTCAGCCCTTATTTATCTTTTCCACCTATACCCTCCAAGCTTCTCACTTCATTCCCCCCCTCACCAGGTTTCACTTATCACCTGCCAATTTGTACTCCTTTCCCTTCTCCCAGCTCATAGAACATAGAAATAGTACAGCACAGCACAAACCCTTTGGCCTACAATGTGATGCTAATCTTTCAACCTACTCTAGATCAATCTAACCCTGCCCTCCATTTTTCTATCATCCATGTACCTATCCAAGAGTTTCTTAAATTTCCTCAATATATCTGCCTCTACCATCACTCATGACAGGGCACTCACCACATTCACCACTCTCTGTGTTAAAAAAAAACTTAACTCTGTCACACCGCCTATACTTTACTCCAATCACCTAAAAATTATGCCCACTTGTATATTCCACTGTGCAAAAATGTCTCTCGCAGTCCTCTGTATCTATACCTCTCAACATCTTGTACACCTCCTTATTCTTGCTCCTGTCCCCTTCCATTCTAGCCCCGATAAAGAATCTTGGCCCAAAACATCAACACTATGTTCTCCTCAGATGCTGCCTGACTTGCTAAATTTCTCGGCATTTTGTGCATGTTGAATATATAAAAAAGTCGTTTTAACTAAGAAGTACTATTAAAAATCATTGAGGATATGAAGGAATGCACTTAATAGAGTGCAAGAATATAACTATAGCGTACCTGCTGAAGATTGTATATATCGTACTCTCCTGGTGGCACGGGCACAGACACACTTGCAAAAATTCTTTTACTCCCGGACTTGGTACTGTACAGATGTGCCACTTCCGGCTCTGGGCCCAGAATAGGTACATTAAGCATATCTGCAACAGCCAAGTCATCCTGGTGAAGCAATCCACCAACGATGTATGCAGCCTTGCCTTCAATAAGATTTTTTATTCGCTGTATTGCCTGGGGACTGTATTTCAGATGAGTGGCCAGGCACAAGTGGTGGGTCTGTGAATAGTGACATTACTCTTGTTAGATTGTATCCTTTTCTACTCCCAAGACCTAATTTATTATGCTGTACACAACAAATACATTATTAATAGAAGACTAGGTTGTGACCAGAGCTATAGTTTAGCAGTTTAAATTGATAAAAGCCACCAGTGTGGAGACTCACAACAGTTCCATAATCCTTCACATTTTTAGTGCATCGTAAATGGGTTCCTTGGGAATTCAACTAATTACTACACATCTGTATTTATTTGATCCACGTGGAATTACCCTTCTGTCGCATGAAAAGATGCTGGCAGCCTTCAATAACAGTGATTTATCTAAAAGACAGTTGTGGCACAGTTTAAGACTAAAGCTGGGAGAAAATCAATACAAATAACTAACAAAAAATGCATCAGCTGGATTGCAGTGACATTAAGAAAAACACACACACCTATCTACTGGTTACCAGTCTGTTACATATTCCTTTCCATAATATGCGCTGTGCTATGCACCATTAATTAATCTTCTCAATGAATTCTCACAAATATTGTAAGCAACGAGATCCATGCATGCTATTTGTTAAAACAAAAATAGCTGCTTGTTGATTGTAGCAGGTGAAGATGCCTGGTCTAACACTGAACTACAAAAACCAGAAGGTCTTGTTTTAAATTCCAAGTTCATGTCAAGTTAGCCAAGAACATTTGATGAATTAGAAACTAGCTGGCATTCCAGCACCAGTAAGCAAAAGTTAAAAGCAAACCTCAGGCAGAGTTTCCAGGTCCTAATTGTAGCGCATATCACTGGTTGGCAAAGAGTTTGGGTGAGCACAAGCCGGGGCTCAAATGTGATTCCTTTTCTGGCTCAACAGCTTATTAACATTCACTGTCTAGGACCACACAAGACGGATCATCATTTAGGGCAAGGCACTGATTGCTCATCAACTGTTACAACAGTGAACTTGAACAAAGCAAATGGCATTACTGCTGGCCAGCAAGGTTTAATACTGCAGCTAGCAATGTTGCAAGACTGCGATGCAGCACAAACACCCCCCACACCACAAAATATTAGAACAGAGGTAAGGAAGAATTTTCTTAGCCACGGAGTAGTGAATCTGTGGAATGCTCTGCCACAGACTGCGGTGGAGGCCAAGTCCAAGGGTTATTTAAAATGGAAGTTGATAGTTTCCTGATTGGTCAGGGCATCAAAGGACATAGTGGGGGGGGGGGGGAGAAATCCCATTGAAACCTATCAAACCAAGATAGAGTGGGCATGGAGAGGTTGTTTTCTATAGTGGGGGCAGTCTAGGACCAGAGGGCACTGTGTCAGAATAGAAAGACAACCTTTAGAACAGAAGTGAGGAGGAATTTATTTAGCCAGAGGGGAGTGAATACGTGGAGTTCTTTGCCACTAACGACTATGGAGGCCAAATCATTGGGTATAATTAGATAGATAGGTTCTTGATTAGTAAGGGTATCAAAGGTTATAGGGAGAAGGCAGGAGAATGGGGTTGATAGGGATAATAAATCAGCCATGATGGAACAGACTAAATGGGCCGAATGACCTAATTTCATCACCATAAAACTGTAACTACTATCTTACGGTCTTATGATGATTGAATACTTTGCATTAGTCTGGATAAATGCAGCTCCAACTCTCAAGAAGTTCAACACTATTAAGAACAGAGCAGACTATTTAGATGGCACCTCATCAATCATCCTATCGTCAGTGTTTAATGTTTACAGAATGCATCATCTACAAAATGCATCGCAATTGCTAACTTAGGTTAAACTGATAGCACTGCCCAAACCCAGAAAGTCTATCACCAAAACAAAATCACAAGGATAGACACCTGCAGGTTTCTTCTCCAAGTCATAGAATATTACAGAACAGAAACAGGCCCTATAGCCCATCTATAGTCCATGCTGAACTGCTATTCCACCCAATTCCATCAACCCATAACTTCCATATCCCTTCCGTACAGCATTCCAACTTGGAGCAGTATCACCGTTCCTTCAATATCATCATCTCCAAATTCTGAAACTGACTCTCCAACTGTACTTTGACAGCAGCTTTAGTAGGAGAATAACTTAGAATGGAAACGAATGCTGCCCTTGGCAGCAACACCTATATTCAGGAAAAAAATAAATAAGATAAAGGTATTTCTATAAATAGAATGCTGAATATAGCAAGCCAAAAATCTGTTCCTCCAGTCAACATATCTTCTATGCCATTTCCACTATCTGACCCTGTCCTCATGAAACTTCTTGGGTGGCACAGTAGTGTAGCGTAGTGGCTAGTGTAATGTTGTTACAGTACCAGCAACCCATGTTCAATATCATTGAGTTTGTACATTTTTTCTGTGATCTCGTGGGTTTCCTCGCACATTCCAATGACAGGTTATAAATGGGCAGTACGGGCTTGCTGAGGCAGAAAGGGCTGTTACCAAGCTGTATCTCTAAATAAAAAAATACTTGCTTATTTTCTAATTTTTCTTCTGCATCTATTTCCATTCATACTCCCCACCAGTATCACTCTTTTTGAAGTTACTGGGAAAAAAAACATACAGGAAAATGTCTTGTTGCCTCAGGTGTGATGACTTTGAGACGATCTGCCATGTCCACCATCACCTCGGGTTTCCCTAATCTGACAGCTTCTTGCAGCCCAAGCAGTTTCATGTAGTACTGGGTCACGTCCTCACCAATCCACAGGGGACAAATATAGATAACATCTATATTGTCATCTAGGGAGAAAGAAAAAGATATACCAAAGACTGTTTTCATGTAGAACAAATCACTTATCAATCATTCATCACCATGCCGCAACAAACCATATTTTATAAATCATACTGGGGTTCTACTGCTATTTTGAGGTAGATTTCAATGGGCTTTAACAGAGAATTGGCAGATTCCAGAGATTCCTAGGAACAGCTTTTTGTTGTGTGAAAAAAAAGAAAAATTTCACTCAGTGGCCACACTAGAGTTAGCTTGTTCTTCCCCTAGAAATTCATACAATGGCAAGAGATGGTAAGTAGCTCCCAACACTGTATACAGTGAAATTTGAGATATCTTCCATGACAAGTCTAGCCTACTACTTCTGAAAAATAAAGAGTCAGCAAATTTTGGCCCAAGGAACTCAGTCCTAGTTTCACATCTATTTTCTTGTTAATGCTATTTCAACGTTCAAGGCTTGAAAGTTTGTAAAGGAATTCACTGAGCATTGCTGTCTGACAATGAACTCAAAGGTAAATCAGAGAAATAAAGTTTTCTGGCATCTCTGTGGATTTTTTTAAGCAATCCATGGGCACTTTTGATAGAGACACAAGCTCATCTCCATCCTCGATGATGGAGGCAAAACAGTAGTGTAGCAGCTAGCATAACTCCATTTCAGCACTGGCGACAAGGGCTCATTTCCCACCACTGTCTTTAAGGAGTTTGTGCATACTCCCTGCAACGGTGTAGATTTCCTCTGGGTGCTCTGGATCCATCCACATTCCAAAGATGTACAGGTTAGCAGGTTAATCGGTCACATGGGTGTCATTGGGCAGCATGGGCTTGTTGGATCAGACAGGCCTGTTACTGTGCTGGATCTCTAAATAAAAATGATAATAAAGAGGAGCCCGAATATGGATGTAAAGATAAAGCTTAAATACTTGCAACCCAACCATAATACCTTAAGACATAGGAGCAGAATTAGGCATTCAGCCCATTAAGTCTGCTCCTCCATTCATTCACGGCTGATCCCGGATCCCACTCAAATTTCTTCACCTGCCTTCTCACTATGTCCTTTGATGCCCTGACCAATCAGGAAACTATCAACTTCAGCTTTAAATAAACTCACAGAGTTGGCCTCAACCACTGTCTATGACAGAGCATTCCACAGATTCACTACTCTCTGAGTAAAAAAATTCTTTGTTACCTCTGTTCTAAAAGGTCATCCCTCAATTTTGAGGCTGTGCCATCTAGTTCTGGATGCCCCCCCATAGGAAACATCCATTCCACGTCCATCCTACCTAGTCATTTCAGTATTCAAACATGAGGAAATCTGCAGATGCTGGAAATTCAAGCAACACACACAAAATGCTGATGGAATGCAGCAGGCCAGGCAGCATCTATAGGAAGAAGCACTGTCGACGTTTCAGGCCGTGACGCTTTGTCAGGACCCTTTTTCAGTATTCGGTAGATTTCAATGAATTCCCCCTGCATTCTTCTAAATTCCAGTGAGTACAGGCCCAAAGCTGCCAAACGCTCCTCATGTGTTAACCTCTTCATTCCTGGAATCAACCTCGTGAACCTCCTCTGGACTCTCTTCAATGACAACACATCCTTTCTGAGGTATGGGGCCCAAAACTGTTGGCAAAACTCCAAGTGAAGAAAAGGAATTTCAGGATGTATATTGTATACATTTCTCAAACATTAAATGCATCTGTTGAAACCTATTGGTATGGCCTGACTTGTGTCTTATAAAGCCTTAGCTTTATCTCCTTGCTTTTACATTCTGCCTGAATCTCGTACAGACAGAAGTGCCAAGTGGATGATCCATTTTAGCTTTCTCTTTAGATCCCACCATCCAAGAAGCCTGTCTTTAGTTCAACCTGATTCATTTCATATATCAAAAAACTGCCAAATGTTGGAATCACAAACAAGCGAAAATCTGCAGATGCAGGAAATCCAAGCAACACACACAAAATGCTGGAGGAACTCAGCAGGCCAAGCAGCATCTATGGAAAATAGTACAGTCGACATTTTGGGCCAATACCCTTCAGCAGGACTGGGGGAAAAAAGATAAGGAGTAGATTTAAAAGGTGGGAGGAGGAGAGGGAGAAACATAAGGTGTTAGGTGAAACTGGGAGAGGGATTGGTGAAAGAGATACAGGGCTGGAGAAGGTGGAATCTAATAGAAGGCAGAAGGCCATGGAAGAAAGAAAAGGGGGGAGGAACACCAGAGGGAGGTGATGGGCAGGCAAGGAGATGAGGTGAGAGGGGGAAAGGGGGGATGGGGAATGGTGAAGGTGAGTGGAGGGGGGGGGGTATTACCATAAGTTCAAGAAATCGATGTTCATTCCATCAGGTTGGAGGCTACCCAAACGAAATACAAGGTGTTCCTCCAATCTGAGTGTGGCCTCATCATGACAGTAGAGGAGGCCATGGACTGACATATCAGAATGGGAATGGAAAGTGGAATTAAAATGGGTGGCCACTGGGAGATCCCGCTTCTTCTGGCGGATGGAGCGCAGGAGCTTGGTGAAGCAGTCTCCCAGTCTATGTTGGGTCTCACCAATATACAAGAGGTCACACCGGGGGCACCAGACACAGTATATGACTCCAACAGACTCACAGGTGAAGTGTCACCTCACCTGCAAGGACAGTTTGGGGCCCTGCTTGTTTTGCTTGCAAGAATAAGTGCCAGGAGGGAGATCAGTGGGGAGGGACAAATGGACAAGGGAGTCACGGAGGGACTGAACCTGTGGAAAGCAGAAAGTGGGAGAAGGGATATAGTATTGACTATAGTATATACTGTAATATATAGTATAAGAGTACTGGATATAGTATTGACTATAGAAAGCGGTAAAGATTTTCTATAATAGTTCATGGGATGGGAGATATGCCATATGAAGAGAGGCATACAGAACAATGCAAGGTGACCATACTGAAATGTATCGTGCGTGCTCCCCTCCCCAGGGTTAGCAAGTTGTCGGCTGGTTCCAGAGTTGCAGTTCTGTGCAGGTGGGAGAAGCAAGATCCAATGATCCCATGCGTTCACAAATCAGTAAAACTGGAGGTCAAGGCCTAAAGTTTGGTGTCCCATCATTGGCAAGACTGGAGTTCGAGGTCTGTTGTTTGGTGATCGGCAGGTCCTGGGCTGATGCCGAGCATCGAGGCCTGAGGGTCAAATCAGAAGTTGAGGCCTGTCAGCTAGAGCCTCAGGACAGCAAATCTCTATGAACTCAATCGGGCAGTCAAAGGACCAATGTATGTGTGCCTGAGTCTGACTCCAAGTCCGCTGGAGGCTGGAAGCTGAAGAAGACATCCTGCCTTGGGGTTAGAGGACCATGTATATGCATGGGCGGGCGGACATGAGGAATAGGGCTTGTTGCCATTGTTGCTTTATTGCTTGTTGTGTCCTGTATTGTTCTGCCAAGCATCGTGGGCATGCTACGTTGGCACTGGAATGTGTGGCGACATTTGCAGGTTTGGGTGTGTTGGTTGTTTATGCAAACGACATGTTTTACTGTGTTTCGATGTATGTGTGACAAATAAACTTGAACCTTGAGGCAGATTGCAGGTCTTTTACAAACTTCCAGCAGTTGGTGCTGCACATTGCATTTCTCGTGAAAATTGTGAATTGGTGGCTGAAGTTCAGCAGGTGTACAGTTTGCAACCAAGCATTTGTTGTTTTATAGGTGGATTTTTAACATATTTCCTATCCAAAGTGGCAGAGGGATTGTTGTGAAACGGAGTTAAAGGTGAGAGCTGTGATTGAAGAAATCCTCAGTGTGTTTCTTCCAGCTACTCCCACTGTCTCCTTGGTATCCATTCTTGGCTCTTAATGGGGTAGGACCTTAGTCTCACCCTTCTGAAGGGCAAGTGGGGACAGGCAATAACTAATAGCCAGATCTCAAACTATTTAATGAAATATAGAGTAGGTACCTTTATTAGTGTAGCCTTATTATGCTGTAAAAAAAGAGGTATAACAGCATTAGGTGGGGCAGATTTACCAGTTTGCAAAAACAAGTACAAATAAAAATGTGGACCTTAGTTCATGCTCAATACTTCATAACATAATTGTTCCCATTGGTGGAAGGGTTGAGAATCAAAGGACAAATTTATTACCAAAAAAACTATGATAAACTTTGTTTTGCACAACAAGTATTTGTGATCTACTGTTAAATTTACTGCCATAGAGGGCAGTAGCAGCAGATTCATCTGTGGCTTTCAAAAAGGTAAAGAAAGAGAGCTGGGGATTGTAATTAACAGGGTATCTCTTCCAAATGCTGGCACTGGTTCCATTTACCGCCTTTTGTGCTGCAATAGTTTCACGATTTTATATAAAATTGTGCACAGAAAAGAGATGTAAGGCTGACTGCCCATCTCCTGTCATTGCCCTTAGATATTCTAATCTTGCTTTATTTGATTTCATACTTGTATACTGCTTTATATGGCAAAAAAACAAAACAATGCAGTAAGTCTCAGAATCTAGAATCATCAAGTCTGTGGGCCCTTAATTTGATTTCAGAGAAGCAGGGCTTATTTTGTGCTTGAATCAAATTGTAATGAGAGGAACAGTCTTGATGAAGGGTCTTGGCCCAAAACGTCGACTGTTTACTCTTTTCCATAGATGCCTCTTGGCCTGCTGAGTTCCCCCAGCACTGGGTGTGTGTTGCAGGGGAGGAGTCTGTTCTATTTGTTAGAACAGGTTATAACAGCTTTGCTGTTCTGCCTATATTTTATAATAAATATAAATTATTTATTATACTATACTCAGTGGCCATTTTTAGATACACCTGTATATCTCGTTAACGTAATTATCTAAACAGCCAATAATGTGGCAGCAAAATGCATAAAAGCATATAGACATGGCCAAGAAGTTCAGTTATTGTTGAGTCTAAACATGAGAATGGGGAAGAAATGTGATCTATGTGACTTTGATTATGGAATGATTGTTGGTGCCCGTTTGGGGGGGGGGGGGGGGTTAGGGTTGAATATGGTGCGAGAAACAAAAAAACATCCATTGAGCAGCATCTCTGTGGGAAACACACCTTGTTAATGAGAGAGGCCAGAGTAGAATGGCCAGACTGGTTCAAGCAGACAGGAAGGCAACTGTAATTCTAATAATTATGCATTACAACAGTGGTGTGCAGAAGAGCATCTCTGAATGCACAACACATTGAACCTTGAAGTGGATGGCAAAAGCAGAAGAGCTCACTGGGTTTCACTGCTGTACCTAATAAAGTGGCCACTGAGTGTATATTTATATTAAATATAATAATAAAATATTCCATATTATAAAGTATTTATTATATTGAATAAGCCACATGTAATAATTCCCAATAAAGACTAACTTCATTTAATAGAAAACATAAACAGTAATTTAGAGGCTAAAAAACTCACTAAAATTGTTTGAAATAATTGCTTGCCCTTTCAGTACTATTTTCTTTGGGAAATCTTGCAATGAAGAGGTTAAGTCTTAACTTCCCCTTTTAAGCCTTATCCTAGGCTTCTGCAGCTTCCTCAATGCAAGTGACAGGTTAATCTCTTGCAGGAACTTTATTTCCAATCCATCACTTTGTCGCAAATCTCTCCTCACATTTTGTTATTGTTATCAGCAGCACTAATCTCATTCCTATTCATATAATTGTGTATTTTTTTGAAAATGAAAAATAACCTCAGATGGAAAGTGTATCTTTTTTTATAAAAATGTAATTTAATTCCAAGGGATGGCATCCCAAATCCAACCGTACTTTTTTTTAAAAAAAAAGATCTCTTCTGGTGCTTTTGCACTGTTAATGCAGGTCACTGCAATTGGCACATCATGAAAAGACCGAGTTTTGAACCAGAGAATCAATTTGTGCATTGTGGCTATTTGAAGACAAAATCATTTTCTTGCAACAGCTCTGAAATGAGATTTTTTTTCTTCCTTTTATAACCTGAACAATTTTACATTCTGAATTGTTAGTGTGGAAGGTAAATTATAAAGGAATTAAAAATCCCAGGCCTTCGTTGCTTTTCTGTGTATTGCTGCACAGATATGCCATTTTAACTTATTTATTAACTGTCATGAAATGAAATTATATTAGCTATATTCTTTTAAATGTGCTCCAAGTCAGTTTTGCAGAAATAGAGATCATTTCATTTTTCACACAATGAAGTGCAAATTTTAATTCTTAAGGGAAATAGATGGACTTCCTCCCAAACATCAAACGCAAGCTCCATCTGACAGTGTCTCTGCCCAAATGCAATCCGTGTGCACACTTTGCAGCAGGAGTCACTGGACAATAATCAAGGTAAGGATCATACCTGGCTTTTCTTATCCTTCCCCCGAGATTGAGGCAAATCATGCTGCCTGGTGGAGATCTTTCCAGAGATTAGACTGAATTTATTCCAGCTATGGTTTTCCCTTTCAGGGACACATGAAGTTGTCAGTGCCTGGTGTGCAAATCATGTAGCTATAACATTCAGAGTTATTTTCAAACACCACCTAGTGGGCAGTTAAATTAGAGCTTTAAGAATAGTTGCCTTCCTCTATTCTGTCTGGAATACACAGGAGTCAAAAGAAGACAAAGAATGGATTACAAAGAGAAAGGCAATATGAATGAAAATAGTTCAAATCTTTTAAGGAGATATGTGCACTTTGTATATATAGCATCTGTAGCATCCTGCTGATGGTTATTAATAAAAACTATAACTTAGTGAATTATAAAATCCAAAAATCTTAGAACATTACTGGGTCTGAGACACCTGAAGTAACCCTTCCCATGAGAAGGAATTTTCAGAGAAAATAAATCAAAGCAAAAGGGAAAAGAGAAAAAAAACAGATTAGGGGAGGGGGAAAACATCAATATTTTCTCTGTAACTTTTTCAGTGAGATCCTACCACCAAACACGTCTTTATCTCCACCTCCCCCACACTCTTCATTTTCCATAGGGATCGCTCCCTCTGTGATTCCCTTGACCATTCACCCCTCCCCACTGATTTTCCTCTTGGCACTTATCCCTACAAGTGAAAGAAGCACCACACCTGCCCATTCACCTCCTCCCTCACCACGATTCAGAGCCCCAAACGGTCCTTCCAGGGTGAGGCAACATTTCACCTAAAAGTTTGTTAGTGTCACCTACTCTATCCAGTGCTCCCTCTTCAACATTGGTGATACCCAATGTAGATTGGAGACTTTGTTGTCGAGCACCTTTGCTTTATCTGCTACCAGCAGGATCTCCCAGTGGCCATAATCTCTATTCCCATTCTGACACGTGGCCTCCTCTACTGCCAAGATGGGACAACTCTCAGGTTGGAAGAGCAACACTTCATATTCCGTCTGGGTAGCCTCCAACCTAATGGCATGCAAATTGATCTTTCCAATTTCCAGTAATTTATCCCCCCTTCCCTCTCTCTCTTATACCTCTCCCATTCTGGTTCCCCTCTCACCTCACAGCCTATCAGCTCCATCTGGTGCTCCTCCTCTTTCTCTTTCTCCCATAGTCCATTCTCCTTTCTTATCAGATTCCTTCTTCTTCAGCTGTTTACCTTTCCCACCTATCACCTTTCACCTTCTCACTTCACCTCCCCCACCCCAACCACCAACCTTCTCTCTCGTCTGGCTTCACCTATTACCCTCTGGTTTGTACTCCTCCCTCTTCTCCCACCTTCTTTTCTAGCTTTTTCCCCCTTCCTTTCCAGTCCTGAAAAAGGATTTTGACCCAAAACGTCAACGGTTTATTAATTTCCATGGATGCTGCCTGAGCTGCTGAGTTACTCCAGCATTTTGTGTGTCCTACTCTGGATTTCTAGCATCTGTAGAATCCCTTGTGTTCATCATTTCACACGCTCAGAATCTCTTAAAGCAACTTATAGACAATCAAGTATTCCCAGTCATTGTTATTGTAGGAGAAAAGACATCTTCCATTTATGTAGTGCCTTTGAGATTGCAAAAAAACAAACAAAACCCAAGGCTCTTATCCAAGAAAAAAAATCAGTGAGCTACTTAGGACATGTAAGGGCAAAAACTAACCAAAAGCTTCATCAAACAGTTGAACTTTAAGTAGCATTTTGAAGGAGAAAGGATAGGTAGGGAGGCAGAGATGGTCAGGGACAGAAATCTGGAGCTTGTACTAGAACAATGAAATTCAGGATAGAACACAATACTAAGAATGTAGGGATATATGGGAATTGAAGGCAGTTAGCTAAGAGACAGGAATAAATGAGACCAAGGAAGAACTTTGAAAACAACAGTGAGAAGGAGACAATGTGCGAGAGATAGCAGAGAAACAATGGGCAAATCAGTCTTTGCAAGAACTGGAACCCAGCAGCAGTTCTGGATAGCCTCATATCTACAGAGAGGAGATGGGTAAAAGTGCCTTACAATAGTCATGTGTTATAAAAGCATGGTGGAGGGTTTTCAGCAGCTGCAGGAGAGGCAAAGATGGATCCTTTTAGTGTTAGTGTTGTGTTGTATGTTGGGACAGCACTGTAGCGTTGTGGTTAGCATGACACTTACAAATTCAGTGACTGGGTTCAATTCCTGCTGCTGTCTGTAAGGAGCATGCACGTTCTCCCTGTGGCTGCATGGTTTCCTCCAGGTGCTGTGGTTTCCTCCCACATCCCAAAGATGTACAGATTTGTAGGTTGTCTGGTCAAATGTGTATAATTGGATGCTGCAGGCTTGTTAGACTGGACGGGCCTAACTGTGCTGTAACTTGAAATAGAATTAAATGGTATAACAGGACAGCATGACAGATTTGCAGTTAGCGCAACACTTTACAACCCCAGCATTCTCACCACTGTCTGTAAAAGTTTGTGCATTCTCCTGTGACCGTGTGGGTTTCCTCCTACATTCCAAAGATGTAAGGGTTAGGGTCAGGAAATTGTGGTCATGCCACACTTCTGGTGCCAATACAACAAGTCTTGAAGGTTGCCAACAGCACATTTATGATGTGAATGCCACATTTCACTGCAAGTTTGATGTATATGTGACAAATTAAGCCAATCTCTAACTGTGAAAAATAGCCAGTTTTAGTCACAACATGGATATATGGGAGAGGATAGAGACGATAGCCAGGCAATGAAGCTTGTATGGCAGACCAGAAGATTTGCGATCACCAGGTAACAAAGAAGCACTTCTGAAAATGTAGAGGCAGTGGACAAGCCAAGTGAAGTGGTAATGAAATAAAGCAGAACACAATTAGGGTGTGTGTGAAAATTCCATCCTATATCTTCAGATACTGTTGCTGAGTGGCAACAAGATTTTGGGAAACAACACAGAGGTAAGAGTGTGGGTGTAATAAAAGAGTTAAATGCGGGTGACTCCCTGGCTACAAATGAATTACTGTAATAATCCCTGTCCTTCTACACAGCAAGTGTTCTTCCATTGAGTTGAGGATGATACTTGATCCTGTGTTGAATTACGATGACAAGAATTCTCTAATTAATCTACAGCCAACCTATAGCAGGTCAACGGGTTGGAAGGACCTATTCCATGAAGTATCTCAATAAATAAATTAAATTAAATACAACTATTCATATATGTATTTATCATCTACTAAACTAAGACATTAAAATAAAGATGACTGCTCTGGCACAAAGTGTGCAGGATATGTACCCAAAATATTAACTTGATTTTAGTATCAGAGGCTAACGGCTTTTCTGTCAGTTTCCTATTGTTACACTGGATCTATTTCCAATTTTCAGCTTTTTAAAAATATATGTATACTTCTTACTACAACTTACAGTTTTTATTATTATGTATTGCAATGTACTGTGCTGCTTAACAACAAATTTCATGACATATGCAAGTGATAATAAAACTGATTCTTTTTTTTTCATCCCTTGGGACAGTTGGAGTTTACAGTTAACATATCTGTTTGCTGTGACATTAACAAAGCATATCAAGCTACGGACAACAACGCTGCTTAACCGTATGATGGCCCACGGAGTGGGCAAGTCACAGCAGTAATGTTACCTTGTCCTTGAGTGTACCAGTAATTAGTCAAAACTACCTTTATGAAGACTGGGCAATGACTGCACTCACCCCTGATGTCACATAACCTTCCCATCTGTAAGTTCTGCTGAGTATCTATATCAGGCACGGTGGATCTCAGCCACTGAGCATAGCCTAGGAAATACAAAAAACAAAAAAAAAGGACATCAAAATAGGCAATGAATGCCTGCTCAATCTAAACACTCTTCACTCCCTGAATTAATAAAAAGTAATTAATTTGTTAGGCTTCTGCTAATTTACTCAAAGCAGCAGATTATTTAAGCGCAGAGCCCACTATTCAGCTTCTTAATTATTTAGCATGGCACAGCATTCCTTTTGTCAGCACTAGAACCCCCTTGCCTTAAGTGCAAATAAAGATTCCCATCTGACAGTAATTAGAACTAAATAATTCCAGACAATGTAGCTTATCATTTTGACTGCACATTTGATTAAACCCAACATATAGCAAGATTTTGCCATTTATTGATTTAACACGACAACAAGCATGAGCCCGAACTCTCATATCATTAAAGACAGATAGAAAACATTATCTGCAATTTCAGCATAGCCTTTCAGTTTCCATTTCATACAAATGAAAGTGAATTACAGCAAATCACCTCTCATCCGAACAGGCCGGTGTAATGACTTTATTTGCTTAATCCTGAAATTAAATGCTGTTTTGAGCAAGGGCCTGTGTTATTACTCTCATCATCTGAAGAACATCTTCCTACCGAGACCAATTTGAAACAAAACAAGGGGGCTTCCTGAACTCAATCAAGGACCTGTAATGTGGTGGGTAATAGAGGTTGTGGATGAATCTGCAGGCAAAAAAAAGTGCAATACCTAATGATGGGATGTGGATAATAGTTCTCCTGGAGGCCTTGATGCGATTCCAGTTGGCTGCCAGATGCTAGGAATCAAGAAGAGCATTGATCAGTGACAGAAGCTGTAATAGATTCATCAAGTTAAACTTCAGCTGCACCACTTTAGTCAGTCAGACCAAGCCAGGCATAAATTATATTAATTGATTTAATTACATACTTAAAACATCTTCCCCAATTAATTTAATTAGCACTACATGATGCACTAGTAGTATTCCAAGCAGAGAGATTGTAGAGTGTGCCTTGCTTAATTAATGGAATATGAATTAAAAAGAAACTAAACATAAGTGAAGTAAGCATTAATTAACACACTTGTCTGCAAAAAGTAAATACAGTACGATAAAGTACTGATGGTGCTGCAGTCAGAGAGTGAGCTTTTCAAACAAATTCAGAAAGCTGGTTGTTGACTGCAGGTGGGAAACTTTTAAAATTGATTTTCCTGACGGCATAAAAGTGTTCGGAGCGAAAGTGGTGGAAAAACAGAGTAATTCTTTCAGGCAAAAAAAAATATCAGTGACAGACTTTGCAGCCTCGACGGCTGCATCTCTGATGATGGATGAAATATGATTCGCAGACAAGAGCATGGAAAGGCAATGTGGGAACAGCTTTACAGGAGCACTCAGGCGGAGATATTTGGAGAGTGAGGGCTGGCAGAACAGCTGGCAGCTCCGCACACCTTGGCCCTGCTGCGAAAATTCTCCAGGTGTCTCTGACGTGACTGCTTTAGGGTCTTCTTCACCCGTGCCTTTTGAGCGTGCATGAGCCAGGAAATGGCAATAACACCTGCTGCCCACTTCTGGCGAAGAGACACGAGATACTTGGTCCTGGCTCGGTACTGCCTCCAGATAGCTTGGATTTTTGTGGCTGCTATTTCCATGCCATCTGGCCCCTTGTACTGCTGGCCTGGACGCTTGACAATCTCTTCTACCAAGTCTTTATTTTTCAGGGCAGGAAGCAGCATCTCCCATGTGGGCTGGGAATCAATATCAAAAGCAACCGAAATCTTGGCCAGCCTTTGGCCTTCTACTACGGCAACTGGCACACTGTATTTTCTTAGTTTCATCTCGAGATATTCCAAGAAGGAAAAGATGTGCCTCCAGTATAACTGGTAATGTTGTTTGAAAGCCAAGAAGTCTGGAGCCAAGTAATCTATTCTGCCTTTCAAAATGGTAACGTAGTAAGCCTGTGGAAATTCCTGGGGTTGGTGAACCGGCACCACTTGAAGCTCCTGCAAGAAAAGATGGCACTATCACTTCTCAATTTTAACTCTGTTATGGACAAATTATCAAAGTAAATTATTGCATTATAATATACCACAGGATATAGACATAGTAGCAGAATTAGGCCATTCACTCCATCAAGTTTGTTCTGCTGACCATTATCCCTCTCAACCTTATTCTCCTGCCTTCTCCCCAAAACCTTTGACACCTTTAACAATCAAGAACCTATCAACCTCCGCTTCAAACATACCCAATGACTTGGCGTCCACAGCTGTCTGTGGCAATGAATTAACATTTACACTACCCTCTGACTAAAGAAATTCCTCTATTCATCAATGAAATCACCTTCTCATGGATAATTTGTACTTTTGCAACCATCAGTTTAAAAAAATTAACAATTCAATGGGGAATTGGCTTTGGATAAACAAACGATGTTAAATCAGGCTTAACCCAGCAGGCATCTTACCAATCCCCAGGGTAGTACCAAATGCGTTCTATCCAACCAATGGAAGGTTTTTATGATTAAGATTAGCTTTATTTGTCATATGTACATTGAAACATATAATAAAATGCACCATTTGCGACAATGACCAATACAGTCAAAGGATGTGCTGCAGCAGCCTGCAAATGTCACCATGCTTCTGGTGCCAATGTAGCATGCCCACACAGTATTAGCTCTAGCCCGTATATCTTTTTGGAATGTGGGACAAAACCGGAGCACACAGAAGAAACCCTTACACGTCTCACTGTGGCGGCCATCCCATGATTGGCAAATAGACACCATTTGGTAGAACAAGATGCCCCATCCACAAGACGGCCAATCACGGACCTTTCCAATGGCCTTCACAATCCTCATGCTGTCTAATGTCTTTTCAACAGCTTCCAATTGCTCATAGATTGGAGACATTTTAAAGCAGTTGAAATATCTGTACACAAGAGATGCTGAAAATCCAGAGTAATGTATACAAAATTCTGGTGGAGCTTAGCAGGTCAGGCAGCATCTATAGAAAGGAACAAACAATTGACATTTTGGGCCAAGACCCTGATGAAAGGTCTCGGCCCGAAACATCGACTGTTTATTCTTTTCCATAGATGCTGCCTGACCTGCTGAGTTACTCCAGCATTTTGTATGTGTTACTCTGAAATATTTGTTCATCCTTACATATGTAAGATAATAAATGCATTTGAAAAACAAAATTCATAAATTAAAAACACTGAAATCAAATGAATAGAGGTAGACTACATTTACCATGACTGATATAAACCTGAGGAGTTATGTACACAACACAATGTCCGGGAGTCAAGATATTGCCTTCTGCAATTCTGCTGGCTGGCAGTTCTGTGAAACATCACTTTAGGAGGAACAGAATCCAGACCATAATATTAAATGATGGATCCATGTTCCCCATTCTAGTATTCTCCCTTCCTGGTATTTGTCAGGAAATCTCAATGGAATTATTGCTTTATTGCCTGGTTCCTTAATTTTTCATTTTTATTTGTTCCTTTTACTTGATTAACACAATTATGTCAAGCCCCTTTCTGTTATTTGTACTCGCTGTGTCTATTTTTTAAGCTGTTGGTGTTTATTAAAATGAATAAATATCTTACTTTTGCATAGCTGCTAATTTCAACACCAGCTCAAGCTAACTGGATGAATTATGTCTCACCTGACTATCACCTCCCTCTGGGTCCCCTTTTCCTTCCCTTTCTCCTATGGTCCACTCTTCTCTCTGATCAGATTCTTTCTCCTCCAGCCCTTGATCTTTCCCACCCACCTGGCTTCAAGAATCATCTTCCAGCTTGCCTCTTTCCCCTCTCCCCACCTTTTTATTCTGGCATCCTCCCCCTTACTTTCCAGTCCTGATGAAGAGTGTCGGCCCAAAGTCTCAACTGTTTACACTTTTCCTGACCTGCCGAGGTACTCCAGCTTTCTGTGTGTGTTGTTTTGAACGTATTTTATCTTTTTGCTGTGTACAAAGTGTAAAATGGGTATGAAGTTACAATGAGCTCTGAAATTAAAATAAAGAAATCTGGAAATGCATAGCAGATCAGGCAGAGAAAGAATAAATATTTTAGAATGATGACCATTCCTGTTATTCTCTCCACAGCTTAATCACATAGATATTTAAATGATACATTATAAAGTCATGGAAAAGCCTTATTCTGGGGGCCACGGTGGTATAGTGGTTAGTGCAACATAATTATGGCTCAGGGCATTCCAGAGCTTAAGAGTTCAATTCTGGTGTTGTTCTGTAAGGAGTCTCAGTACATCCTCCCCATGGAATGCGTGGATTTTCCCCGGGTGTTCTGGTTTCCTCCCACAGTCCAAAGATGTACTAGGTATGTTAATTGGTCATTGTAAACTGTCCCGTTAGTCAGGGCTGTGGGATAGCTGGGGCAGCTTGGCTTGAAGGTCTGGAAGGGCCTACTCCATGCTGTATCACTAAATAAATAAATAAATAATCCATTATTTCCTAATATTTTCTAGATCTGTCCAGAGTGCATGCTATTATTGATTATATCATGTCTATGTCAGCTGTAATACCTTCCCCACTCAATTTCCTTCACTCTTTCTCCAGTGGCACTAAGATTTTGCAGTGAATCAGTTAAGAATCGGAAAGGAGAGCAGTGCAAAAGATCTGGTCTACATCAATGACGTTGAGGTTGAGAGCTTCAAGTTCCTAGTTGTGAACATCACCAGTAGGCTATCCTTGTCCAACCATGTTGATGTCCTGGCAAAGAAAGCTCACCAATGCCCTTACATCCTCTGGAGGCTAACAAAATTCAGCATGTCCCTGTCAACTCTTACCAATTTTTATAAGAAACCAATACCAATACCAATGTACTCAAGTTTTTGAAACCTCTGTCATGGGGAATTGGAGATTATGTTTAATCTTGCTTCAAATACCCACTACCCTGTCTCATATCTCTTAACACCTTTTGGGAGCTCAATAACTATCTGATTAATATTAATAATTGAACTACTGCCATTTATGGAAAACAGTTCTAACTTTACCCTTGATGTTGCAAAATGCATGCTTAACATTAATTTAACAGGAGAAATATTATTGTGCCTCTTAGGTAAAGTTGCAAAGCATTTCAAATATGTAAAATCTGCTTTGTATGTGAATGTAGTAGATAATTGCAGACATCCACACCCTACAAGCACAAACTGATCTGAATTTGCAGTTGCAAATGATGTCAAGGTTGACAGTGTTCACTGGCAATATTGCACAAAAATCCAACTTCTGTATGTGTTTTTTTGTTATCCGCATGTTGCTCTCAATGAGATCCTGCTCCCGGTGTGTGATACTGCAGTATTTGCAAATGCTATCAACATCAGTCACTTAATGTGAATTTCAACTTTTGGAGCACTATTAAGTTGGATCTGTGAAGTCTGCATCAGCATATCCTGCAAAGGAACAAGACTTTTTTGATAGCACTAATTTTTAGAAAAATGCTAAAAATGTACTGCTGAATGATGTGTAGCTAAATTTTTGATTCCATACTGTGCTAATTACTGTTGAACAACATCTCTGTCCCTGAAAAAATAGAACTGTGCAAATTTTTGCTTCAGAATACTGTAATGTTTTAATTTTGTGAGCTTAAACTGCTCTATGGCAAATTTTTGGACACCCTTCATGTCTCAACCTTTATTTTCCCTTTAGTAAATTTATGATTATAATGTGACTTATAATCTGGTTACTAGCATCACTTTATAACATACAATTTATATACATATATTAATAGAACATTGAACAGTATAACATAGTACAGGAACTTTGGCCCACTTTTCTTATAGGATATTTAATATCCAGCTGCAGAATTGGAATTGGAATAGATAATTTGGTTTAATTAAAATAGAAAAGTTTAGGGATACTCAGCAATTTTGGCAGCATCTATGGAGACAAGACAAAGAATTAAAATTGCAGTCAATAACCCTTTCTCATCCTGAGCATCCACTTTCAGATTTTCAGCATTTGCAGCTTCTGTTTTTACTCTTCAATAGCTTGGTTTAATGTCTCTTATTAAAAATTACTTGGAGAATCATTGGCACTAAATTTCTTTTTAATGAATTGTGAACTCCACTGATTTTTTGAGACATGATTCAAGTTTAGCATTTGTAAATGATACAACCAATTGCTTCGATCAAAATGTGGCTGAATGACAATGTCATATTCCATTTGACTGGGGAAGTACGTTCACTAAAATCTTTAAAAAGAGAATTGAATAAATACTTGATCACCAAAGTATTTATTAGTTGAAATACTCTAAATCAATTATAAAGTTGTGGATACCAAGAGGTGGGATTAACTTAATAACTTCAAACAAAAAGATAACAATGACTTCTTTTAGAGTCATAGAGTCACAGAAAATAACAGCACAGCACAGAGACAGGCCCTTTGAGCCATCTAGTCCATGCCTGCTCCCATTGACCTGCACTAGGACCATAGCCACTTCTCTTAAATGTTGAAATCAAACTTGCATGCACCACTTGCACTAGCAGCTTGTTCCACACTCTCACAAACCTCTGAGTGAAGAAGTTTCCCTCATGTTCCCCTTAAACTTTTCACCTTTCACCCTTAACCCATGACTTCTGGTTGTAGTCCTACCCAACCTCAGTAGAAAAGCCTGTTTGCATTTATCTTATCTATATCCCTCATAACTTTGCATACCTCTATTAAATCTTCTCTTAATCTTCTATATTCTAAAGAATACAGTCCTAACCTATTCAATCTTTCCTTATAACTCAGGTCCTCTGGACCCTGCAACATCCCTGTAAATTTCTCTGTACTCCTTCAACCTTATTTACATCTTTCCTATAGTACGTAGGTGACCAAAACTACACACAATACTCCAGATTTTCCCCATCATCCTAAGATTCTATATTGTAAAAATTGTTTGTACAGAGCATCCACTATATCGCCACAAGAAATTTAACTACAAGTTATGTTACTTTAATCATAACTAATAACCTGAGGTGGGATTAACTTAATAACTTCAACAAAAAGGAGATAACTTCTGCTTCCCCACCATCTTAATATACAACTATGTACAAATTGTTTGTGCAGAGCATCCACTCTATTGCAACAAAAACTTAACCACAAGTTATGGTGCTCAAGTCATAATTGATAATATGACAGCTATTGGCTTTCCACCTTCCCGTAATTTTGGATTGTGATATTCCAGGAATCATCATGCAATTGTAGAGTTTGCATTAAGTAATTTGAAAGTACTCTCCAAACATACAAAATTCAGAAATCATGCCTCCTTAATGTGCTTTCAATCACCCATCCCATCAAATCCCCACTTGTACCTTTCTTGGAAACGCTGCTGAAATCCTCCCTCCTTATTGATTTACAGTAAACTTTCTGCACAGAGCAAAGGATATGGTAAATTAAACAAATCAAGGGTTTTAAATCAAATCATTACATCTAGCTCATAGGTCTAATATTCATTAGACTAAGTTTCAGATCTTTTCCGCTAGAGTCTATAATGCAGCAAACAGAAAAATAGCGTTGGTATAATTACATATCTTTTCATTTAAATAACATTATTTTATTGTGTTATTCTTGGTTACTGTATGCCAGAAAGCAGGAAACTGGAACATCAACTGCTTCAATTAGTAATTAATTTTTAAACATCACTCACTGTATGCTTTATAAAGTGCAAAGAAAACCCATTAAACCCATTAGTCAGCAATTCACTGGTTAATATGATGATATATTTCATATGAAAATGCTTTCATGAATAAGATGCAACTTAGTAAATAACTCAAGTGTGTTCTCTACACCAGCAAAGCTGTCCTTCCACATCACTAACATCACAGTATGCTCCGTGTCAGCTCTAATACAGTACTGGTCTTTTTTTGATGGTATGTAGTGTGGCGGGTAGCACATCCCTTTACAGCACCAGTCATCACCCACTGGGGTTCAATCCCCGCTGCTGCCTGTAAGGAGGTTGTAAGTTCTCCCCATGACCATGTCAGTTTCCTCTGGGGGCACCACCTCCCTCCTGCATTACAAAGGCGTACAGGTTAGGGTTAGTAAGTTGTAGGCATGCTGACACTTGCGGGCCGCTCAGCACAATCATCACTGTTTTGATTTGTTGCATTTCATTGTATGCTTCAATGTATGTGTGACAAATAAAGCAAATCTTCTTTAAAACTTTTTAACAAATACCATTCCTGGCTTCTAGAGACATGAGTTTTTCCTTTATTCCTTAACTTCAATTCATTCTTTATTCGCCCTCTTAGGAGTTTGGCAAAACAGACCAGCAACAGAGCACCAAAAAAGGTAAACTTTGAGTCAATAATGTGAATGAATCAGTTATATGGTGAATGGTTGTAAACTACAAATTCATCCATATTTTTCTTAGCACTAAGGATCTGATGTCAGACATTTTTTTCTAGAGTTGAAATTATTTACAGTTATTTCTGGATGGGATTATGTCAGATGTTCAACCAGGGATTTGCAATCAAGATCCACCCATGCATTAGATTCAGCCTCATACAGGCTGCATATCACTTCATTGGCAAGTAAATGAGGCCATATTAGTCTGGCAGTAGTCAACATTGGGCACTTCTGGAAGAACCAGCTTTTAATATGACAATGATACGTTGGGCTGTGCTCAACTCAGCTAAACTGCAATGCATGCCTCTCATCTTTACACTCTCTTTTCCATCCAGTAAGATACCAACATACTGATCTCATCTCCTGATATCCTACATTCTCTGAACACTAGATCAAAGTTTCAATTTCCACATTGCTCTGATCAGCCCCAACTATTCATCAAGCCATATATACAAGAGATTCTGTAGTTGCTGGAAATCCAGAGCAACACATACAAAATGCTGAAGGAAATCAGCAGATCAGGCAGGACCTATGGATGAGATAAGCAGTCGACATTTCGTACCGAGACCCTTTCATTAGGGGCTCCTTTCCCTTTCATTATAATCCTGATGAAGGGTCTTGGCCCAAAGCATCAACTGTGTATTCCCTTCCACAGATGTTACTTGACCTGCTGAGTTCCTCCAGCATTTTGTGTGTTACTCACCTCACTAAACACTGGGTGGAGTGTTGGTCCACGGTGTGCAAAGAAAAATGAACCATGGGCAACTGTAGTTGCAGCAAAAAACCCAAGGTCCTTTTAGGTCATACATTAAGTTCTATGATGACATGTGCTATAGCAGATAATCCAGTCCCAATGCTACATAAGACTGCAATATTTGATAAGAAACAAAATAATCAGAAATAAGTGTTCCAAATTATAATCCAATCTTGGGTTCCACTTCTATTTCCTTCAAAACATTTTAGTTGTTTATGCCATTTATTGTCAGCACAGTATTACTTTATATGGGTTGACCATGTAGTACATTGCTCCAAATCCAAGTAACTTCATCAGTATTCACCTTTGCTTCAGTATTCACTAGTGAAAAGGACCTTGACAATTGTGGGGCTGATTTACAGTGGACTGAAATGCTTCAGTGTGTAGACATTAAGAAAGAGGATATGCTGGAGCTTTTGAAAGGTATTAAGTTAGGTAAGTCGCCAGGACTGGACGAGATATAGCTACCGTGGGAAGCAAGGAAGGAGATTGCTGAGCTTTGCATCATCAATGGGGATGGGAGAAGTACCAGAGGATTGGAAGGTTGCAAACGTTGTTCCCTTGTTCAAGAAAGGGAGTAGAGGAAACCCAGGAAGTTATAGACCAGTGAGTCTTACTTCAATGGTGGGCAAGTTGTTGGGAAGATCCTGAGAGGCAGGATTTATGGGCATTTGGAGAGACATAATCTGATTAGGGATAGTCAGCATGGCTTTGTCAAGGGCAGATCATTCTTCGAGGATGTAACAAAAAACATTGATGAAGGAAGAGCAGCGGATGTAGTGTACATAGATTTCAGTAAGGCATTTGATAAGGTTCCCCATGCGGGGCTCATTCAGAAAGTAATGAGGCATAGGATCCAAGGAGGCCTTGCTTTGTGAATCCAGGATTGGCTTGACCACAGAAGGCAAGAGGTGGTTGCGGATGGTTCATATTTTGCATGGAGGTCGGTGACCAGCGGTGTTCCGCAGGGATCTGTTCTGGGACCCCTCCTCTTTGTTATTTTTAAATGACCCGGATAAGGAAGTAGAAGAGTGGGTTAGTAAGTTTGCTGATGACACAAAGGTTGGGGGTGTTTTGGGTAGTCTGGAGGGTTGTCAGAGGTTACAGCGGGACATCAATAGGATGCAGAATGGGGCTGAGAAGTGGCAGATGGCGTTCATCCCAAATAAGTGTGAAGTGGTTTATTTTGGTAGGTCAAATTTGAAGGCAGAGTATAATATTAATGGTAAGACTCTTGGCACTATGGGAGGATCAGTGAGATCTTGGGATGCATGTCCATAGGACACTAAAAGCTGCTGCGCAGATTGACAGTGTTGTTAAGAAGGCATATGGTGTGTTGGCCTTCATTAACCATGGGATTGAGTTCAAGTGCCAGGAGGTAATGTTACAGACCCAACTTAGAGTACTGTGTTCAGTTCTGGTCACCTTATTATAAGAAGGATGTGGATATTATAGAGAGAGTGCAGAGATTTACAAGGGTCCTGCTGAAGGATTTTGACCCCATACGTCAACTGTACTTTTTTCCATAGATGTTGCCTGGTCTGCTGAATTCCTCTAGCATTTTGCATGTGTTGCTCTGATTTCTAGCATCTGCAGATTTTCTCCTGTTTACAAGGATTTTGCCTGTATTGGAGAGCATACCTTAGGGAATAGATTGATCTTGGAGTAGGTTAAAGAGTAGGCGCAATGTTGTGGGCTAAAGGGTCTGTAATATGCTGTACTGTCCTTTGTTCTATACAACTGATTTCTTGTTTTTCCAACTTACAAGCATGCCTTACGAGAATAGGTTGAGAGACCTTGGCCTTTTCTCATTGGAGCGACGGAGGATGAGAGGTGACCTGATAGATGATGAAAGGCATTGATCATGTGGACAGCCAGAGGCTTTTTCCCAGGGCTGAAATGGCTAACACAAGGGAGCATAGTTTTAAGGTGTTTGGAAGTAGGTACAAGGGGGATGTCAGAGGTACGTTTTTCCACACAGAGAGTGGTGGGTGCATGGAATGTACTGCCAGCAAAGGTGGTAGAAGTCAATACAATAGGGTCTTTTAAGAGACTCTTAGATTGGTACATGCAACTTAGAAAAATAGAGGGCTATACAGTAGGGAAATTCTAGGCAGCTTCTAGAGTAGGTTATATGGTTGGCACAAAATTGTGAGCTGAAGGGCCTGTAATGTGCTTAGATTTTCTATGTTTCTGTTTCATCAGGACTCAATCCTGATGAAAGGTCTCAGCACAAAACGTTGACTGTTAATTCCTCTCCATAGATGCTGCCTGATCTGCTGACCTACAGCATTTTGTGTTTTTTACTCTGGATTTCCAGCATCTGCAGAAACTCTTGTGTTTATGATTTCCAATCTCATTTTCACATCTCTATTATCACAGTAACATATCCAATAAGGTTGTTGATAAGATAAATTGGACCTTTCTAACAAAAAAACCTGGGGTTTTACCTTATCCTGATGAGATCTAAAATGGTAACTTACAGAGTGCTACATAATTTTTAAGACAAAGTGATAAAAGAAGGGAAGAAATCTATAATAAATGATCAATAATTATATATGGATTCTGGACAGAGTCATTTCATGGGCTCAAAGGCTTTTTATTGTTCACATTCCTATATTCCAACTACCTAATCGAAGACTAGGGCAAGGAGAACAGATTCTAGGGAAAATGACAAAACTCCATACTGTCAGTCCTTTTGTTATGGTCACCTACTTCTGCTTGGTTCAAAAGTGAACAATTTCTATGCTTGATAGATAAAAACAAAATTTTAAAAGTTTTAATCAACCAGCTCAACCAATGCCCTCCCATGTGCTCATTACCAAGGGTAGGTAAGCTCATGGGAAGGCCGGGGAAAGTACTTGACAGCAATGGCCAACAGGAATTGTATCTTATTTTCCTTCCCCATCTTATGATATTGTAGTACAATGTGGTGTCTCAATAACATGAGAACATTTTCATACTAAACTGGTCCTCACACAATGCTTTCCATACCTTTGGCTCATGAAACTCACAAGGGACCATTTGTTTGTCATGCAGGTGTTGCACTGCATTGATGTCTTTAGTTGGCAATGGTGTCATCATGGAAGGTGCAGGAGTAATAGTGTCCCTCTTTAGTAGTGCTCTGGAATTCAGCATGCCTCGATGGTCTGGTTCATCAGTACTCGTCTCACTAATCACTATGTAGTATGATTTTTGGGGGTAAGAACCTGAAAACCAGCAACAGCAATTTAATTTTAGAAGATATAGTACTGATAAACATTGATTTTAATGCTAAATAAAATAAGTTAAGTAAAATAATGTTAAATAGAAGTAAATTGTCTAAGTTACAGATCACAGGTGAAGCTTTACATCCAGCGATCTGAACTTATAAAACAATCCATGTGATTCAGTAATGTTTCACTGAGGTTAAGATTATAAAGTGTCACTTGGGTCCAAATGATAGTACTAGATTCTTTAAATATGTAAAAAGAGTAGGTTTTCAAGTTTAATTTACACATGTTATATAAGTAATATCAGGCAACCAAATCCAGCAGAGGTTAGCCCCTTGAATTTTATACCTTGAAGAGAACTTCCACCAATGATGGCCTCATGTGCTCACACCCTTTCAATTGTTTAAGGGTTCATTTTTAACAAAGTATAGAACTCTGAGATTCTTCTTCTCCGTGTAGGCATAAAACAAGAAGAAGAAAAAAAAGAACGGCACCTCAATCATCAACTCCCAAACCCCCTTCCCCGCGTGAAATGCAGTAAGAATATTGGCCGCCAAATAACCCTCTCCCTGCAACAAAAAAAGCTGAAAGAACATTGACCCCCAAACCCCCTCCCCCGCATGAAACGTAAAAAGATTATTGGAGGAAGAAAAATGTAAGTAGTAAAAATGTTCTAGTACCGAATGGCCATTCTGCATTGGCACAAATCTCTATAAACCTTTTTATTTTTCTATCTATATCTCCTGGTCAAATCTCTTGTTCCAACAACACTTTCTGTGGTTCAGTGTCAAATTCTGATTGATAATATTTTATCAATCAGACTCAGCAAGCAGCATATGTGCCTCTGTCAAAAAGTAATTTTTCAGCTTACATATTTTGGACAGACACTTCAGTGCAGTATGAGAATGCCTGAATGTTAGGAATGCTGTCTTTCAAATGATTTAGTCGTGACCCTCTTTAGGTTGAAGGAAAAGATCCCAAGGCACTGTTCAGAGAAGAACAAGATTTCCCAGTGGTATGGGCAACCTTTACCCACCAACCAATGCAACCCTAAAGACACTAACTAAGCAGTTATTTAATTTACATTTTAATTCACAGGACCATACTCCATTCAGATTGGCTATGATATTTACATACAAAATAGTAACTATATTTGCAAAAAAAGTAATTGTTCATGAAGCAGTTTGATACCCTCTGAGAATTTCATGTAAATTCTTCCTTTCTAGCTGTAACTATGGGAAAATGTACTTTGGATGCTTCATGAAAATGACATGACTTTACATTCTAATTATTGAGACTATTTTTCCTTTGAGAGTTGCTTAAATGGAACATTGAAAGTGTAAACATTCTCAGTCCTTACCCCACGATACAGTAACTAGGGCTAGCACTGCCACCAGCCACATTGAAACCAATGCCCAAAGGAGTACAGTGCACCAGTAAACTAGTTTTTTTTTTAACTTCACTACTCAATTAATTTTGAATGTATACTCTAAACAGGATATTTACAAAGACCTATCGGATAATGATTTATATCCTACTTATGACACTGAACTCATCCATGACTTTCCTTCTCATGCACTAGGTTACTTAAAGGACATGCATCACATTCTGCAGTTCCTCACTATTTACCGCTACGAGATTCTACATCATATGAGCGAATAGTATAATAAAAATAATCTCCTCTCCTGTGTTTCTTTTTTTCTTGCCTATCAACTGCTTTTACAGATGTCAACAAAATTACTTTCTTCTGAGTATTTATAATTCCATTTTCCTGAAGTCTTTAATAATGATGAGAACAATATCAAAGATTCCAGCTTCCTTTCCGCACTTTGCTTGTTGTTTCTTTGTGTGTGAACCCAGACAGTGAGTCTTGACAGGTCATTAAATAAAGATGGGCATTACAATGAATCAAATAGTAACACACAGAAAATGCTGGAGGAACACAGCAAGTCAGGCAGCATCCATGGAAAAGACCTTTGAGCAGAGACCCTTCATCAGGGTTTTGGCTTGGACCATCAGTTTTCCATAGATGCTGCCTGACCTGCTGAGTTAATCCAGCATTTTCTGTGTGTTACTCTGGATTTCCAACATCTGCAGAATTTCTTAGCATTTCAATCATATAGTGATTTCTAATGTACATGTATAAATGCATGCATACATACACATACAGTATGTACAAACAACCAATCAAGAGAGGAACTTAGAAACAGTTGAGAGTAATACAGGGCACCAGCATTGACCTTAAAGCTTCAATTGCTTCCGTGAACTCTGCATGGACTCAAACCCTCTGGGACCTTTGGACCTGTGTACACCAAGCAATGCCCTGGTTGAAGGTTAGATGAAAAAGAAAGAGCTGTCTTTAGCATTCTTTTACCATATATTTCTGGGGGTGGCTTTCTGTATTTCTCTTGGCTATCATGCATAATTGCCACTTTGTGTTGGATAGGATGAGGGTGAAGACTTAACCCGGCTGCTGGAGGAATTAGGCCACGTTCAGTCAAACTCAAAATACCTAGAAGGGAAGAAAATATTATTAATGACAAATGTGGATATTTCAGAATAACTCTGACACAGACAGTGTGTTATAGATGCAGTGATTTCAGAGGTGGCATGAGGCAGATTCTGGAGTTCACTCCTGTCATAATAGGTACAAATGCAGTCCACACTGAGAGGGCTACAGATTCGATCATGTCTGTTCATGTGGTACCAAGATAGTGCTGGGATCTCATTAAAATCATTACTGGTAGCTTGTAATGTGCCTGCTGCCCTTTCACTGTGTGTTTTATTGATGGGGGAAGGGGAGGGGAAGCTTGTGAAGGTTCAAGTGCTAGTGACACTGGGCTCCACTTAAATGCAGCCAGCAAACTATGAAGGATTTTGCACATTGGATGCATTCAACAGGGAAAATACCTTTCCATAGAAATGGAGATTAGCATAATCACAGTGGATGGCAATGTAGAAGCTGACAGGCATAGGATTGGCATCTATCGTCTTTTACCTTTCCTACTTCCCTCTCATCTACACATTTCTTTTATATACTTGCCTCTCTGATTTCCCTTCTCAAACATACTGCTCCATGTTCTTCTCCTTCATGTTTTTTACATGATTCATTGAATTATCATGGATTAATATGTTTCTTTATTGGATTCAGGAAGATGAGGCCAACTTCTCAGAAGATGTAAATCACTTGTTCTTCACTCGGAAAGCACAAACTCTGAACCTGATGCCAAGTGCACATGATAAATGTGAGGGAACTAGGGTAGTCATAGGAACATTTGGTCCCTTGACTATGCTCTGCCGTTCCATCATGACTGAATTATTATCCATCTCAAACCTATTTTCCTAACCTCCCCATAACCTTTGACGCCCTTACTAATCAAGAGCCTATCAACCTCAGCTTTAAATATACCCAATGGCTTGGTCTCAACAGCCAATTACGGCAATGAATTACACAGATTAAAAAAAAATTCCTCCTGATTTCTGTTCTAAAGGAATGTCCTTCAATTCTGACGTTGTGCCCTCTGGTTCTAGACTCTCCTACTATAGGAAAAGTCCTCTTCACATCCACTCTATCTAGGCCTTTCAATATTTGATAGGTTTTAATGAGATCAGTTTTCTACACTCCAGCAAGTGCAGGTCCAGAGCCATCAAATTTTCAGAAATAGAACACTAATGTGTCAGCTTGGAGGAAGGCATAACTACATGTGAACTCTGCTGTAGAAGATTTGTTGATTTTGTATCTAAGCTGCTGTAAAAATGCTAGCTCCATTGACCTGCCTGCTAACACGTTTGCACAAATTACAGTCATCCACCTCCTACCTGGCCTCATCGATGATAACATCCTGGGATCTCCTGTAATATTACTGACCTTTCTTTGCATCTTTTTCAGATACAAATGGAGGAAGAAGAGATGGGTCCTCACGGTGAGAAGATGGCAAAACTGTGAGAGGAGCAACTGTTGTACCTTTAGCAAGCTTTTGTAAAGGTGCCTGTGGGAAAGAAGTTATGAAAGAGATTTTTATTTTCATTTTATTAGACACTAACTATAAACTTTTAAAAGGAAATTTCATGTGCATCAGTAGTAATAAACACGAGTAGTGCACACTAATCAGCCAAAAATCAATAGCTCATTTGGAAGGCTTTCTATTTGTAATTACAATGTATGTGAAAAATATACAAAATATTTTAGGTTTCTTCAGTTCATTTCAGTTATGGAATATGCACCCCATTAGAATGATAACTTGTGCACATGACAGATTTATATTAATGATGATTAAGCATGTCTAAGAATCATCCACATACACTCGTGCTTCTTAGCAGCTTTTGTTTATGGTCTGTCTGCTTGGGAGATAATGTAAGAGTCACAGTTTCTCCTTGGCACGTAACAAAAAGAAAGTCTATGGAGAGGAATAAACAGTCAACATGTCAGGACTAATGAAGGGTCTCAGCTCGAATAGTTGACTGTTTATTCCTATTCATAGGTGCTGCCCGGCCTGCTGAGTTTCTCCATTTTGTAGTATGTATTATTCTGGATTTTCAGCATCTGCAGAATCTTTTGTAAGAAAGGGGATGCTATCATGAGGCAGAGTTATATCTGCTTGCATAGAGAAAATAAACTGGTATAAAAATAGAAGAATTGGTCTTACAGTTCCAATGTCAATTAATTTCCTTAAACTTGGTAACCACCAGTTTAAAATACTTCATTTAACAGCCACATGAGAATTAATCACCGTCTGAAATAATCGTTTGTTGTGATATACAGTTCTGTGCAAAAATCTTGTGCTCGTGTAAAAAAATTCTGTAAAGTGAAGATGCGTTCAGAAATAATGAAATGAAAAATTTCTAAATATCAAAAAAAATTACTCTAATACCCAGTAAGAAAAACAATACTATAGGGAACATATATAGAAACTTGAATTCAAATGAGCAAATAATTCCCATTTCATTACGTTTGCAGAGGCTGCCTTTATGATGTAGCATAGATTGCCTTCGGAATATAATTGATCGAGAACTTTATTGAAATTTCAGGTACTGCTGTATGAGAATTTTTTTTTAAATGCCGAAGTAGCATAAAGAGAAAACGAGTGAAAAGGGAAAAAAAAAAGGATATGTGCTGGCTGATAATGTTGAAAATGTCAGTTCCAGGCAGAAGTCCAGCTTGTACCAGTCAGAAAGTACGGACCAATCTTATTGTAATTCATAGCTGGACCTCTATCATGCCCACAGACAGCTGTAAACCAACAGCCCATAGCATCCCAATCAGGCACCATGATACCGAAGAATGCTGAAACATACTAGAACACCATTACTGCATCCATGCAGCACGTTTCTGTTGCACCCTGCGTGGCTGAATGACAGACTTGTCTTTTATTCCAGATGACAAGCGCTGGATAAAAACTTAAAACAAATGGTGACCTTTAGAAAGATTAATTTGTTTACCAACAAATGTTCTTCTGTCATAAGAGATGGGGGTGACCTTCACTTCCCAATGCCTGGTTGAGAGTAAAATTGTACTCATCTGTTCCTTAGTTCTGTCTTGGCAACTATCTCCAATTTTTGTTATGACACTGCATTAATTTATGTATTTCTTGTAAAGATTTTTTGAATGCAATTTTTGAATTACTAAAGTGCATCCAAAGCCTAATGGATTAGACACATGCTAGATCACATATTACAGGAACAATCCATAAATATTGACTGCAATTTGTGTTATGAAATACCAAAAATTAAAATTAATAGAACCATGATATATTTATGCACAATGGCTACTGGTAAATAACATTACCATTATTTGTATTTAGATACATTCAAATAGCATTTTTCAGCAACTGAATTTGCTTTTCAGTCACAATTTTCATCCCTCCATTTGAAATGCATTTATTGCAAGCACCTCAAAAAAAACCCATCCTAGACAGTTAGAATGAAATTGCTGAGTAACATTGGCTAATAAACAAGTCAAATGGTTCTAATGAAGTGTAAAAAGTCATGTAATGGAGGGATATGGCAGTGCTACTAATCCAGCTTTTAAAGGGTGCCATTATGACAAATATGTATGTGGAAAAATATATGACTAAACATTTAATATAATTACACACAAAATGCTGGAGAGACTCTTTAGAGTCTCAGCCCAAAATGTTGTCTGTTTATTCATTTTCAAAGATGCTGCCTGACCTGCTGAGTTCCTCCACTATTTTTGTGTGTGTTGCTCTGGATTTCCAGCATCTGAAGTTTTTACTCATGTTTATAATATAATTAGCTTTACTTATTACATGTTCAGCAAAAAATACCGTGAAAAGTATTGCCTGTGTTGGGGATGCGCTGGGCGTAGCCCACAAGAGTCGCCACACTTCTGGTGCCAATATAGGATGCCCACAACTCACAAAGCCTAACACATATGTATTTGGAATGTAGAAAAAAACAGGAGCATCCAGAGGAAGTCCATGCAGTCACAGAAGAGTTTACAAATTCCTTACAACTGGAATGAAACCCCAATCTTACAGCAGGCTGTAAACTGTGGTGCTAACTGCTGTGCTCTCTGTGCCACCCTATAAGTATGACTCTTAACTAATTAGACTACAATCATCCAATTCTTAACTTACCAAACACATTTTAGAAATTTGACTATTTCTTTGAAACAACGATAATTTCCAATGTAACCACACTCATTATAATAACTAAAGAATAGAATACAAACAGTGCACAAGTCAAATACAAGAGCCAACAATAATACACACACACAAAATGCTGGAGAAACTCAGCATGTCAGGCTCTATCTATGTTGAGGAATAAAGGGCCGATGTTTCAAGGCCGAGACTTCGATATGCTGCCTGGCCTGCTAAGTTCCTCCAGCAACTTGTGTGTGTTGCTCTGCATTTCCAGCATCTGCAGAATCTCATGTTTAAGATAATCAATAGTTTCAGTTTTGTTAAGTTTATTCTAACAAAGTATTTTTTACTATATTTCAATGCCTCCACAAACTGCATTACAATAATCTTCCTACTACTATCATGATTGGTTTTATGCACAGCACTGCTAGCCAAGCTTCGGATGATATTATACATTGGGGAACATTTTCCTTTCTCTCCTCAAAGAGTGAATAATCATATTTTTGGCAGTGTTTAATAATCATAATTGAACATGTCTCGATTTTACTGTAGCTGAGTTTGTGCAACACAAATTTGCTAATGGGAACAACAAAGGAAATTACTGACTTTAATACACCTGTAATAATCTCATTTCACATTTCACAAGCAGCTGATGAGCAATATGAGTATAAATGATGAAAACCCAGTTAGTCTGGCTGTGCAAGAATAGTGTTCATTCAAAACATAGTACTTACAAATGGGTACAAAAATATTTCCTTAGCTGGGCTCAATAACTTGAATCTAAACTGAAGCCTTGTTGGTTTGCTTACATAAAAATAGACGTCTGAAAAATCAGCCTTATAAATATTGTCAGGCTATCACAACATCTAAGTTATTTGAACAATGTCATGTTTCAGAAGAGCAAAAGTGTACCTTAACATTAAGATAAATACCAACATAACCTTCAAAATTCCTCATACTTCTAGTAAGACATTAAAACACAATAATGGAACAAATAAATGAATTATTGTTTCAAATTCAGTCTGTTTTACTTTCGAAATGAAGGCTGCGATATGGAGTATGTTAGTGTTAATACTTATTATAATTACAGGAAAGAAATTATATGTTAATATTGGACAATATTTTGAATCTTCCACCCACCCCCTCTTACACAGACAGGCCTCCAACCAAAGGGCAGGTCACCTCCACACTTGCATATTTATAATACTTTAAATTAAAATGTAGTTTCAAGCTATAATGAGGCCTAACAGGAGGGAGTAAATTGTACAGGTGTTGGTTCCTACAAATATTAAGCCTTTCAATCACATAGTGGCCATAACAGGAAATCATTTTCTGTAAAGCACCGCATCAACATACTTACCATCCTTCCAACCACAGAGAAAAAGAATGTCTAGAAATATTATTGTATCCTAACTGGTACCTTTGCTATTGTGCTGAGGACTGTTTCAACTACAGATGAGATGCTGCATTTTCGTAACCAGAAAAAGTGATCTTTTCTGTGTAGCCAGCTCAGATGAATGTGACGGTGGTATAGTAGCAGGACTTAGCTAAGATCTGTACCTGGAGTCAATTTCATGACCTCTGATGAATTTAGTCAAAGGCGAAGCCACATCTGGAGTACTGTGTACAATTTTTGATCACTCTGTTATGGGAAAGACATGGTAAACTAGAAAAATAGTGCAGATTATATGGATATTGTCGGGTCTAGAGGGTCTTGGTTGTAGAGAGAGAGTTTAGCAAGGCTAAGTCTTTTCTTCCTTGGAACAGAGGAGAATGAGGAGTGACCTTATATAAATTTTTAAATTATGAGAGGTATATTTAGAGAGAATAGTAACAGTCTTTTCCCCCAGGGTACGGAAGTACAAAACTAGGAGAAAGGTCTTAAAAGGGACCTGACAGGCAACTATTTTTTTGTGCAGAGGATGGTGAGTACATGAAATGAGCTGCCAGAGGAAGTAGTTAAAGCAGGTATAACAATACAATTTAAGAAACATTTGGATAGGTACATGGATGGTTGGAGTTGAGCCTATGAGCTGAATGCAGGTAATTGGGACTAGCTATGTAAGCACCACAACTGGTATGGACTGGTTGGACCTACTGTATATCCATACTTTATTGGTCTATGACCCTAGTAGGAATGAGGAGCAGTGTTCCATTGCTGGCCTTTGTTGACTGGGACTGGGGAGGAGGAGGGAGGGGTCAGATGGACGATCAAGGAGCGGGACTGGCTTCAGAGAGAGGGAGAAATCAGGAGGTGGAGTGAGGTGAAGAGGGGAGATTGGTGTCTTGTAGTAGGGTTGTCCCCCTCAGTATAGGAAGTGCACTGGATTTAATACCAATCACAAACCAATGATGTGCTGAAGGGAATACTGTTGACTACTCCAACAGGGGCGGTGGTGCAGCGGTTAGTGAAACGCTATTACAGCACTAGCGACCCAAGTTCAATTCCCATCGAAGTCTGCAGGGATTGTCTAGGTTCTTCCCATGACTGCATGAAATCCCTCCAGGTGCTCTGGTTTCTTCCATTCCTCCATTTGAAAGACATACAGGTTAGTAGGGTAATTGGCCACAAGTGTGTAATTGGATGTTTGTTTGGCCAGAAGGGCCTGTTACCGGGCCGTCTCTCAAAATAAATAAATGAAAAACAAATTTGCCTAATTTTCACTACAATGTTCCAAAACAAACATTGCGTGAGATATTTCTGTATCAGTTACATGAAAGGAATGCTTTCAACCCTTACGCAACTGACACGGAAATCAGGTTGGGAGTGCAAGGATAGATTGCGACTAGTTGAATTTCCAGGGTGCTGGCTTTCAACCCAGAATTGATCCCAAATGCATTCCACTCAAGATTTAAAAAAAGATGATTTTTTAAACATGTGGCACTGAAAAACAGCAAGCTTCAACTGAACGTCTAGGCCAAGTTGGCTGCAGTATGAGCAGCATGCAGAAGATTAAAACAGCTGTAACCATTAACATCTGCTTTCCATCAACAGGATGGGTACAAAAACCTGGCAACTTGGGTGCCACAATAGTATGGTGGTTAACACGATGCTATTATATCTCCAGACAGTCCTGAGTTTGGAGTTCAATTCTGGCACAGTCTGTAAGGAGTTAGTACGTTCTCCCCATGAACTGCAGGGGTTTCCTTCGTTTGTTCCGGTTTCCTCCCATAATCCAAAGATGTACATTAATTGGTCACTGTGAATTGTCTTGTGATTATATTGTCTTCTGAGGTTCCCTTGGCTTTTTATGAGTGAATTAGGGGTAGAGATTTGCAATTTTCTATTGATTAGGAAACACCAGCAGAGAGTATTCCTCAAATAGTCTCATACTTGCTTAGATTTCATGTCAAAAAATCCAAATTTCAACTGTAATATCTTTAAATTAGCGGTCAGTCAAAGGTTCATAGACTTCATAGAAGTTGATTGCATCAGATTTAGATGGGTTTATATCAGTGAGCCTGTCTCAGCAGGGACAACATATAAAGAAACAAAGCAGCTGAGAAATGATGAAGTCAGCAGCTGTCAAATGTCACCATGAAGAACTACAAAAGTAGCTTTGAGCAATGCCTCAAAAAGTTCTAGTACCTTAGCAACTCAAGGAAGAAAGATTCTGGCACTGATAAATGTATGTCAATGAAAAATGCAGGTATAGGCAACGAGCCTAATGACTCAGCAACTCCTTACCACCCTGACATTTGCAATTATAGGGACTCTGAAAAACTGCTACAGACTATATACAAGTACACAATGATAAACTAGGAGGAATAAGGACTAAAAATGAGTAGCAAACCGTTTAGATAAATGGCATAAATGTCAAGTACATACTGTCAATGATGTCTTACCTTTTGCAGAAGTTAGAAACAAGGTTAAAATTCTTGCTCTTCTGGACCTATTTACATGTAAAAACATAGAAAACCTTCGGCACAATACAGGCCCTTTGGCCCACAATGCTATGCCAAACATATACTTATTTTAGAAATTACCTAGGGTTACCCATAGCCCCCTATTTTTCTAAGCTCCATGTACCTGTCTAGGAGTCTCTTAAAAGACCTTATTGTCTCCGCCTCCACCACAGTCACCGGCAGCCCATTCCATGCACTCACCGCTCTCTGCATAAAAAAACTTACCCCTGACATCTCCTCTGTTCCTACTTCCATGCACCTTAAAACTGTGTCCTCTCGTGTTAGCTATTTCAGCCCTGGGAAAAAGCCTCTGACTATCCACATGATCAATGCCTCTCATTATTTTATACACCTCAATCTGGTCACCTCTCATCCTCCATCGCTCCAAGGAGAAAAGGCCAAGTTCGCTCTATTCTCGTAAGGCATGCTCATAAGTTGGCAAAACAAGAAATCAGTTGTATAGAACAAAGGACAGTACAGCATAGTACAGACCCTTCAGCCCACAACATTGTGCCTACCCTTTAACCTACTCCAAGATCAATCTATCCCGTCCCTTCCACATAACACCAACATTTTTCTTTCATCCATGTGCCTATCTAACAGTTTCTAACATATCCCTAATGTGTCTGCCTGTACCATCACCTCTGCAGCGCGTTCCATATATCTACCACTCTGTGTAAAGAACCTTCCTCTGACATCCCCCTATACTTCCCTATAAATACCTTTTGAAGTTATGCCCCTTGTGTTAGCCATTTCCAATCTGGGAAAAAGTCTCTGGCTGTCCGCTCTATCTATACCTGTAATCATCTTGTATTTCAAATGTAGCTAGCACAATTTCATAACCTGCTCGTGAAATGTCACATATTGACAACTGAATAGCCTTTGGCAGCAGAGACTTTGGGACTAAATGGTCTTAAAGAGCCAAGATCAAATTAGCCAGTCAAGTCAGGGGAGAGGTAAACTGGATGGGGGATAACAGATCTAATTTGTTATTGCTCAACCAAATGATCGAATGACTGCATTTCACTCTTATTCATATATCAGCTGAGGCAAGTTTTGGTAGATTAGATGACACCTGTTCAGTCACAGCATTGCCAATAGAATGTAAACTTTGCAAGCTGTGGTTTTTGGGGTGTTTTGCATCAGTGTTTGATACATAAACCTCTAGGATAGTTCCTTTTTAGTTTATTCTAAGTCCTTTAACTACATGCAAGCACCACCTCCCTTTATACTACATTATATCAGGCAATGGCGCTCTGCAACTCAAAATTCTGTTAGCTTAATCACCTTTGTTAATATTCTGGTGATGCCACATTTCATTTTGTTGACTAGCAACAAATAGAGCACTGCTTTGGGATTCATGTTCTATATATTGTACATCTGCTTGTAATATATTTGTAATCATTTCCACTGACCTTTAACAAGTTACTTGTAATCCTCCACACATTCTTAACAAGGCTAATCACTCATGCCTCCTTGCTGTGATAAATGGATCAGAGTTAACATGTAAGGGTATTTCACTTCTTTTGACCTTAGTCTATACATAGGTACTTAAACTATGCCTGCAACACACACAAAATGCCAGAGGAACTCAGCAGGCCAGGCAGCATCTATGGAAAAAAGTACAGTCGACATTTTGGGCCAAGACCCTTCGGCAGGACTGCCTGGCTTGCTGAGTTCCTCCAGCATTTTGTGTGTGTTGCTTGGTTTTCCAGCATCTGCAGACTTTCTCTTGTTTGTGATTGGATAAACTTTGCTTGCACCTATTTGCTGAAAACTGCTGGTTGTTGCAGTTGAAAAAATTAACTATTTTAACTGTCATGGCACTACTATAGCTCAGGGTGTCAGGACTTCAGTGTTCATTCCTGTTGTCCTCTGTAAGTAAGTTTAAATGTGCCTTCCCGTGTGCATGTGTGTTTCCTCCAGGAGCTCCAGTTTCCTCAGTCTAAAGGTGTACCAATTAGTAGGTGTATTGGGCAACGCAAATTGTCCCGTGATTAGGCTATGGTTAAATCGGTGGGTTGCTGGGTGTCATGGCTCGGAGAGCTGGAAGGGCCTGTTTCCGCTCTACTCTCCGAATAAATAAAATAAGATGGGTAAAGAGGGCAATTTCTCTAATCACTCTGGGTCAATTTTCCCAATGGCATATTTCAATACATTTGTACTGAGTTCCTCTGGGTATATTTTAACATCCACATCAAGCTATTTGTTTTAAAATGTCAGTGCTTAAAATATGCATGTTAAATATTCACATAGGAGTTAGCCCCTGTCTGATAATATGCTCAGTAAGTAACAATGCTACAATATAGTGCTGGGATTTCTCCTGGTCAATTACTTCATTTTTGAAGTTCTAACTGGAAGGAACCTTAAGGAATGCATGTAAAATATTGCTCATAAAAGAAGCAGTATATTTCTTCCACTTTCTCATTTTAATGTGATACTGTAGTGGTTGAGCTCTATACACTAAGTTGTCAAAGCTTGGGACCTCTTCAAAATTCAAATTTCAGTCCAGGCTGCATTTTCTGTGCAGTAGGCACAGGAGAGGAATATGACAGTGTAAAGGCATTTTAGATTTTCTAATTACTAAAGCCCACATTTTCTCATTTTACAGAATGATTTTTCACTTATTGAGCTGCATGCATGCAGTTGCCAAAGTTTCATTTAGCTGCCAAGAATCTGTCAGGTAACAGCCTGAAAGCAAGTGACTTTCATCTGTGTTGCAGATGTCGTCATTAAACTAAAACTTCTCCATGGCTTTGTTGAAATCGAGCCCAAAATAATTGTCATATTTTTCTGCAATAGAACAGTCAGTCCTTTCATTCCTAAAGAAGCTAACCATATGAGGCACCTTCCTCTATTATTGTAGAAGAGGGAAAGGCATTTATCCCAATCCACCAATTCCGCTCAGGGGATTAGGAACAATTTGAATTCTGTGCATCCGATGTTAGGTTTTCTCCACAATTACACAGCCCACAGCACAATACAACCCACATAATAATATGGCTAAAGAGTTCTGAGGTTTGTAACAGTAAGAGAGAAGCTATGAGTTATTATATTTGTCACTAGCAAGCCAGTCCTCCTACAATCTACAGACTGATAAAATTAAAGTTTACATTAAAGATTGTTGTAATTGTTCTTAGTTTCCTTACAAAACATGCGTTGAATACAAAAGTACTGTACACACCAGTAGGGACCACAGAGTCATTCAAGTCTAGGCTTTATTTCTTGAAGATGGAGATTTCCCTTGATGAAGTGAGAAAGCCTGCCTGAGATGCTGAAGTCCTGGGTTTTGAACGGTAGTTTTTTATGGACTCTAGATCAAGGTCTCTTTGGGGGGAGGGGGTTTGCTATTGCTTATATGGTGGGGGTGGGGGGTCTGTGGGGGGGGGGGTCTGTGCTTCTGCTGGCACAAGCAGGGCAGGGAGGGGGAGGGTTGATGCTTCTGCTACTGCTTGTGTGATGGGAGGGGGAGGGGTGGATTCAGTGCACTGAACTTTCTACATTTTATTTTATGGGGCTTCTTATTCTGTGGATATCTGCAAAGAGTAAGAATTTCAGGTTGTATACTGTATACATTCTCTGATATTAAATTGAACCACTTGAAACTAATTTCAGTTAATTCTACCCTCCTCTTTTACCATATCCAAGAAACTTCCTTCTCCTTCAAGCACTTTTCTAAGTAGGCTAATATTGAATTTATACACTACCCATCAGGTAGTGATTTCCAAATCTTAACTGTTTGGCATGGTAGTGTAGTGGCTAGAGTAACGTTTGACAGCACCAACTGTGAGATTGGGATTCAATTCCCACTGCTGCCTGTGAGGAGTTTGTACATTCTCCCTGTGACTGCGTGGATTTACTCTGGGTGCTCCAGTTTCCTCCCTCATTCCAAAGACGTATGGGTTAGGCTTAGTAGGTCATGGGCGTGCTATGTTGGCACCGGAAGTGTGGTGATACTTGCAGGCTGCCCCCATCATGCCTTGGAGTGAGTTAGTTGTTGACTGCAGCCAAAGCATTTTACTACCTGTTTCAATATTTTGATGTACATGTGAAAGATAAAACTAATCTTTAATCTAAGTGTGTATTTTGTAAAACTGATTTGCTTTATGCTGCCTTTTGTCTATTACTGATCATCCTTAAATATTAATCTTGAGGTTATTAAACTGCCACAGCAGGCAGTGCCTGTTTTATTTTATAATCCTTAAGTCTTCTCTCCTCTAAGGAAAGGCATTGGTTCCTTGAATGTGTTTCACCATTCACTGAGATGATGCTGATCTAAGACCTTATCTTTTCAAACACATCTTTATCTCATATCCTTCAGCCAATAAGCTTCACTAGTTGATGTAACTGTGACTCCTCACACTGGAACCATTTTAGTAACCCAGCTCTGCATCATCTCTAAAGCCTTCTTGTTCATCCTACCCGAGCCGTGTCCAGACCGAAACAGTAGACATTAGCTTTATTTGTCACCTGTACATTGAAACATACAATGAACTGCATTGTTTTGTGTCAACGATCAACATATTCCAAGGATTATGTTGGTGCGGCCCGCAGGTGTCACCATGGTCCTAGTACCAACATAGCATGCACACAACTAACTAACCCTAACCCTACATCTTTGAAATGAAGCACCCAGAGGAAACCCATACAGGCATGGGAGAATGTACAAAAACTCCTTACAGATAGCAGCAAGAATCAAACCCCAATCTATTATGTTTTGTAACTCCAAAACATAAAACTAATTGAAATAAAAATAAGGGAGCCCGAGAGATGCGTGTCTTAGTTTAATTTTTACTTAAGGTGAGACACCCACGTATGACATGGTGCCAAGATGACCATTCACATACCTTTACATATAACCCATAATGAATTATTTAAACAAAGAATGCTTAATCAAACAATATATTTGCTGTATGACTGAAATAATAAATACACAACATGATTTGCGATTGCTGCACTACTGAGCCACTGTACATTAGGTTGACTGTAGCTGTATTTGATGTTGGTTGACCTATTTGTCTTTCAAAGTTCAGTGTCTAGCTATGCAAGTGGTGGCAGGAGTAATCGGAATGTAGAAGTCCCCAAATAAAGCTGGGTGAAACCCCAACTCTACCCAATATCGACAGCACAATTTTATCAAGTTCATTAGTGAGTCATCGCATCACACCAGAGTTCAAAACATCTGCATGCACATTTCAGTGTCGGTGTCACTTATCCTCCAGATTCACTATGGAAAAAGTTGAGAGAGGGGAAGTCTGCTTGGGTCTTCAGTAAATCTCAAACATCTCCAATTCAAATAGGGCACACTTCAAATCTCCCTTGGCCACGAGCAGAATCATCAACTCTCTGACTTAAAGCATACCTATTCTTCCTCCTATTTCTTATATTCTTAGATATCCTATTCAAAAGGAATCATATAAAATAATTGCACATCATTGTAATTTCCAGCAAACTGATCCAGCAAGATGGCTATTACCTTGAAATAATGCATCTTTCACAAATACATATTCATTTGACGAACAACAAGTCAGATAGCATCAATGGAAAGGAATCATGAATCTTTATGAAGGGGTTCGGCCTGAAACATCGACCTCCAGCATTTTGGGTGTGTTTCTCTGGATGTCCAGCATCTTCAGAATCTATTGTGTTTGTTTTCCATTTTAAGATACAGATTTTACACTTTACAATAACACATATGATTAGTTGTAAACATAAAAAGTTGAATGAACAAAAAAATATAAAAGGTGCAATTTTTCTATGTGAGGGTGTCAGGCAGGACACTAAGTCAAATAAGAAAAGCCTTGGATTTATATTGCACATTATCCTGTTTTCGCAAACACACCTTGAATGCTTCACATATAATACATTGCGGTCAAACTCAACAGCTGTGGTGTTGTACTGTATAACACAAGAATGCACAAGTTTGACTGAAATGAATTATCAATTATTTCATTTTTAGTGGCACAGATTAAATAAATCTTCAGTGATATGCTTTTGTAGAGATGACATCAAATTGTTGTCTCGAATGGACACTTTCTACAGTGTAAAATTCTATATAATTCTGTTGTCTAAAGGAAATGGTCCATAGGGTATCAGGAGAGCTCACTGTTCATCTTCAACAACAGTGCAGGACCTTTATCATCTTCAATATCACACAGGACTATGATATATCTTCCAAATGCATTGATTCCTGCCATAACAGACAAAAGCAAGAAACTGAGATGCAATCTAGTATCCAAGATAGAACTGCCTAACTCTGCAGACACTAGCAAGTTTCACTTTAATGAAGAGAGATCAATATCATTCAGCGATTTCTAAATCTAGTGAACTAGGAACAAGAATTTTGTGTGCCAGATGGGGCTTATGTCCACTTAGTTTTGACAATATGTTCATTTTTATTTGAAAGTCAGAAGAAAATCAGCACCAGAAATCAAATAATTAATGTAATCTTCAATAACTGGTATCAATCCCATCATTGTCAAATGTCATAATTTTACATGGAATTCTACACTTACTTCAGGCACTGTGCTCCTAATGACAGGAAGCTGAAGCCCATAGTTCTCATTGAGAAAACTCCTGTTCTTCGGGTGAGTTGGATCGTGCAAAATCTTCATATCCATGGCTAATTTGTGCTGTTAAAAAGATGAGAGAATAGTTCATTGAAGCGTATTTATGTAAGAATTCTTTGCTTGGAAACGACCCAATAGTAGTACAACAAGTACATATGAAAAGAGCTGACTGAATCTATTTCCATAAAATGTTTTTACTTTCCACTTTGTTTTATGTTAGTGTCCCCTTTACAGTATGTCCATTCAATAACATACAAACCTACAATGGTAATATTCTAATGGTCTGGTGCATAATATCATTACTATCTGCCATCACACCTCCTCCTCACCATTAGCCCCTCCCCCACCCAACACAAAACACCCTCTCCACCATTCCCTCTACAATGTAATCTTCAGAGAGAGGCAAAGATGAGAATAAACAACTTAAGATAAAATAAACAGTGGATTTTGATTAATTGGGCCACTGGTTAATCAGGGAAGCCTCTTACTTGGGACAAATCTTAAAGACCAAAAAACGTAGAAAAAATAGCTGGGATTCTCTTTGTTTATTTTGGAACACTATGCTGCTTAAATGGTAGCATCAGTCACGTGGCCACTAAACACTATATTGTACTTAGAGCAAAAAGTGTTTAAATAACATCACTTGCATGTTTGAGTTCAAAAGGTAGTGATTTTTGTCACTGACAGTTGGTGAGTAATAATCAGTAAGACAGCTCAGAACTGTTTTCCTCATTGCAGTTTCAAGCATTCAGGCTTGGAGATGCCAGAAATGGCCGGGTGAGAAAATGAAATGATTTCATTACTTCAACAAGTTAAGAACTACGAAGAATTTAAAGGTATCAACAATAATCTTGAATGTTGCAATTAAAATGAAGATTTTTAGGATGCAATCATCGAAAGCACTGTTTGAAGACAGCCCACTATCTGCACTTGGTATCTGCTCTGATGTTGTTCATTTATAGTCAATCAAATGAACATGTCAGCATACACTGAACGAATTCCTCTGTCGATAACTATTACAAAAAAATACACAATTTTATAGTACTATAGTAGTTTTGGAAGTGTTCTAATTTGTTCTGTATTTCATTTAAATAGATATTTGTTACTCAGACAGATGATAGTTAATCTTTTTTATACCTTTTTTGACTACTTCTGTGAAACTTCAGCTAATTGGGGCAGCTGCTTCACTGGGCCAAAATGTACTAGGCCTGACATGTCCCAATTAACTGGAATCCATTGCTTGACGTGTCCCAAATAACTGGAATCCATTGTATGGGGAAAATTTCTCAATGACTCCCATTCCCAGAAAAGCATAGTAAGTGGGAGATGCATTCTTCAATATACACTGAACCATTATAGGCAGTGATGTATAATTTGGAGTTCTTCATATCTCCTTTGAGTAACACATCTATATAAGTTAGCACCTTGCTGCACTCATTATCAACAGTTTTGGACATCTAACTTAGTTCTACGTTATATGCATTCCTTTGATTTATTCTAACCTATCTACAAATCAGTACATAGGTATAGGTAGATAGGGTTGTAAAGAAGGCTTTTGGCACATTGGTCTTCATAAATCAAAGTGCCGAGTACAGAAAATGGTATGTTATATTGAAGTTGTATAAGACATTCATGAGGTCTAATTTGGAGTGTTGTGTGCAGTTTTGGTCACCTACCTACAGGAAAGAAGTAAATAAGGTTGAAAGAGTACAGAGAAAGTTTACAAGGATGTTGCTAGGAGGACCTGAGTACTAAGGAAAGATTGAATAGGTTAGGACTTTATTCCTTAGAATGTAGAAGACTGAGAAGAGATTTGATAGAGGTATACAAAATTATGAGGGGTATTGTTAGGGTAAATGCAAGCAGGCTTTTTCCACTGAGGTTGGGTGGGACTACAACCAGAGGTCATGGGTTAAGGGTGAAAGGTGAAAAGTTTAAGCGGAACATGAGGGGAAACTTCTTCACTCAGAGGACTGTGAGAGTGTGGAATGAACTAGCAGCACAAGTGGTGCATGCGAGCTCGATTTCAATGTTTAAGTGAAGTTTGGCTAAGTGGTGGACCTGAGGAGGGCTAAGGCACTGGTGACCCCTGTTTCCATCCGAGGGGTCAGTGTGGACATGGTGGAGGATTACAAATACCTGGGGATACGAATAAACTGGACTGGTCAAAGAACACTAAGGCTGTCTACAAGAAGGGTCAGAGCTGTCTCTACTTCCTGAGGAGACTGAGGTCCTTTAACATCTGCTGGACGATGCTGTGGATGTTCTACGAGTCTGTGGTGGTCAGTGCTATCATGTTTGCTGTTGTGTGCTGGGGCAGCAGACACCAACAGAATCAACAAACTCATTCGTAAGGCCAGTGATGTTGTGGGGGTGGAACTGGACTCTCTGACGGTGGTCTGAAAGACGGTGGTCTGAAAAGAGGATGATGTCCAAGTTGCATGCCATCTTGGACAATGTCTCCCATCCACTCCATAATGTACTGGTTAGGCACAGGAGTACGTTCAGCCAGAGACTCATTCCACCGAGATGCAACACTGAGTGTCATAGGAAGTAATTCCTGCCTGTGGCCATCAAACTTTACAACTCCTCCCTCAGAGTGTCAGACACCCTGAGCCAATAGGCTGGTCCTGGACTTATTTCCATTTGGAATAATTTACTTATTATTATTTAATTATTTATGGTTTTATATTGCTATATTTCTACACTATTCTTGGTTGGTGCGATTGTCACAAAGCCCAATTTCCCTTGGGATCAATAAAGTATGTCTGTCTGTACATGGATGGGAGGGATATAGAGGGCTATGGTCTTGGTACAGGTCGATGGAAGTAGGCAGTTAAAATTATTTTGGCATGGACTAGCTAGACCAAAAGGGTCTGTTTCTGTGCTGTACTTCTCTATGACTCTAACAGGAATTAGCTATTTAGATCCTCAGTTATAGTTGATCTACATCCTAACTCCATGAGCTCAACATGGTTCCATAACCCCTCATGCTATCACCTATTAAATAACACTGATCAGGCTTAGTATTGAAATTTCAAAGTGTCTGGAGTCTGGACAGCAGTCAATCACCTTCATGATAAAAGCATGCTTGGCATTTGCTCAGCACATAAACACAATGCTACATTTCTCTATATTAAAAGCCATCACCTTAAGGTTGATCCTTTTCCCCCAGCCTATGAAGGTTTCCTTTGCAATCTTGGTTTTCCATTTAAGTTTGTAATAGCTGCATCTATCTTTCTAGTAATCAAAAACTTATTATTTGCCCAGTGTCTCACACCAAATCATTGCTAAGCCTAACAGCTTCAATGTCAATCCTTATGGGATCACACTAGTTACTGGTCTTCAGGCAGAACTGATAGTATTCATAGCAACTTCTTATATGCTAGAATCCCACTACTACCTCATCCAATCCAAAATTGTTTGCTAATCCTTTCTAGACTATCATGTCCCAAACTAGCTTATTATATGACACTTTGTTGAAATCAGATCAGTCCACTTCCTCAAAAAATATGTCGAGGATGTGGTAAGTAAACAAATTTTCCAGAAGTTACATAGAAAATTTTCAAGTTTGCTGATGACACCACTGTTTTTGGCCAAATCAAAGGTGGTGATGAATCAGAATATAGGAGAGAGATTGAAACTCTGGCTAAGTGGTGGCATAACAGCAACTCCTTAATCAATGTCAGCAAATCCAAGGAGCTGATTATTGACTTCATGAGAAGGAAATCAGAGTCTATTAGCCAGTCCACATTGGAGGATCAGAGGTGGGGACTCAGCAACTTTAAATTCCTCAGAGTTATTAATTTAGAGGACTTGTCTTTTAATTTGGAGGTCGTGGCCCAACACGCAAATGCAATTACAAACAAAGCACAGCAGCATCTCTACTTCCTTAAGAGTTAGCAAATGTTCATTATGACATCTTAAACTTTGACAAACCTCTATAAATGTGTGATGGAGAGCGTATTGACTGGCTGCGTCACATCCTGGTATGGAAACACCAATGCCCTTGAACAGAAAATCCTACAAAAAGTAGTAGATATGGCCCAGTCCATCATGGGTAAAGCCCTTCCCACCATTGAGCACATCTACACAAAAATCTGTTGCAGGAAAGCAGCATCCATCATCAGGACCCCCACTGCCCAGGACATGCTCTCTTCTCGCTACTGCCATCAGGAAGAATATACAGGAGGCTCAGGACTCACACCACCAGGTTCAGGGACAATTATTACCCCTCAACCATCATGGGTTTGAATCAAAGGGATAACCTCACTCAATTTCACTTGCCTCATCATTGTACCTATGGACTCACTTTCAAGGACTCTTCATTGCATGATCTCAATATTTATTACTTATTTATTATTATTTCTTTTTGTATTTGCACAATTTGTTGTCTTTTGCACACTGGTTGAATGCCCCATTTGGTGCAGTCTTACCTTGATTCTGTTATGGTCGTTATTCTATTATTGATTTATTGGGCATGCCTGCAAAAAAATTAATCTCAGGGTTGTATATGGTGACATGTATGCACTTTGAAAATAAATCTACTTTGAACTTTAAGTAGCTCCTTCACTATCAAGGCAGTTATGCACAGTATCTAAAGGCAGATTTGAAGAGGTGACATGTGGTTATAGGAGGAATTATGTAACCTGAAGGACAGCAAAGGCATGAAACTGGGGAAGAAGAAGTTAATGTATAAGCAAAAAGAGAAGGAAATGAACCCTATCTGTGCACACATATAAACCTAAACATCTTCACCAGAATGAGCAGCAAATTATAGTACTTCCTTTCGATTATTATAACAAAGTACACTAATCTATCACATCCAACCTTCCTTCGATGAATGTATAAGGAATCAAATTGTGCCATACATGACTGCACAGACCTGTATTTACAGTACAATAAGGTAGCATGATTACATTTTCACTCCAACCTTGTTTCAGATGTGTCTTATGAAATAAACTAATAGCTTGGAGGCAAAAATATGACTCGTTTTCTATTCCTGCCAAATGATGTAATTTCGTGCTGGTAAAACAACCTAAAGCCTTTTTGAGTCTGTGAACACTAACATATGCTAATAAGCTATAAATGACTGGTTCAGATAGGAAATTCAATTTTTCTTATTGCATTTTCAAGTACGTAAGTAGCTAAAACTGTGCAGTAATATGTAGATGCGTAGGTTTGATGTTTAATACAATTGGGCAAAATCAGTCACTTTAATATAGATTCTGCTCATCCGAGGTTTCAGAAATATCTTTTAACAGCTTTTTTCTCATGTAGAAATGAGCAATTAATGTTATTGTTGGTCTTCATACTCCAGAGATATAAATATAATGGTGCTACAGCTAAAATTAATGTAAATTGGTTCAGCCTGCATAGAAGGAGTGACTTTGCATCTTCTGCAAAGCAGCATGGTTTGTTTAACTTATTTTCCTCTCACGATGATAGAGGGGTGCATTTTAATTCATTGGTACCTGACCCACACTGTTTATATGGTAGCATTGATGGGGCGGAACATCTCAAACAAACTTGATGTCTGTCCTCACAACATTTTACCCAAGTTCAGGTCAGCAAACACAAAGATTCTGATTTGATAGACTGCTTTATGTATCACTGGAAGCATGTGTGAAACGAAAGGAAAAGTAAAATTTTCCACAGTTTCTATCTATATAGCCTGCTCAGAAAATGCTTGTGTGCTTGAGCTCTCTAATGAAATTCTGCAGAATTCTGCTAGTAATCCAGAGTAACGCAAACTCAGAATGCTCATGATGAAGTCCTAATGAAGGATCTCAGCCAGAAATGTCGACTGTTTGTTCTTTTCCATACATGTTGCCTGACCTGTATTTCGTATGTGTTATTAATGATTTAACTATTTTGGGTATCACATATATCAAAGTGACCTGGAATTGATATCAGAGAACACTTGGTCATTCCAAAACTGTATTTCAACATTGCTTAGCATCTGCATGAAATTATGGGAGGTACTTAATTCTTACTTGTGATATGACCATTACTGGCAAAGCCATTATTTGTCTCGAACTAGCTTATTAAACGGCACTTTGTTGAAATTAAATCTGTCCACTTCCTCAAAAGATTTATTGGGGCTGTGACTCAATAAAAGTCCTTGAGAAACAAAATACTGTGTGTGATTGTATGTCTGCTCTCTTTGAATATCTAGGTAAGCAGTAACTAACTTTAATATAAAGTAATTTTCTGACTAATCAGATAGTTCTCACATTATAGAACCATTGAACCGCTATTTTCTTCAACTTCAGCCATATCTCAACATTTAATGTAGATCAGTTACCCCTTCAGTATGTGAATCCTGCACCTCTTTGGTTGAAATAACTGGCCTATGTAAACAATCTGGGGAGAAAGTGAGGAGTATAAAAAGTGGATTTTAGAAGGATTAGTGTAATTGGGTGGTTGATGGTCCTGTTTCTGTATCTCTCTCTGATTCTATTGACTCTGGAACTTATTCTTTATAAACGGGTGACACAGTGGTGAAGCAGTTAGTGTAACACTTTACAGTGCCAGTAATTAGGTTTTAAATCCCACTGCTGTCAGCAAGGAGTTTGTACGTTCTTGTTATGACTTCATGGGTTTGCTCCGGTTCCTCCCACATTCCAAAAACGTATGGGTAAGGGTTAGTAAGTTGCGGGCATACTATGTTGGCACTTGGAAGCACAGCGACACTTGCGGGCTGCCCCAAATTGTATTTGTTGTTGATGCTAGATGATGCATTTCACTGTTTGTTTCTATGTTTTGATGTTCAAGTGGGAAATAAAACATGTCTTTATCTTTATAAAGCTAAAAGTTGTATTTCAATCTTGAATAAAAGAGCTCCAGATCTACGCTCCTTTAAAATATCAGCATACTGAGTTACTCTGTCAACAAAAATTCTGCAGATCTGGGATTATTGCTCAGAGACCCTTGTTCCATGAAGTCTCCATTTCACCCCATATGAAGAGGTCAAAATTGGGCAGAAAACTCTCCCTGAGACCTATTCAAGCTATTGCACAAAAATGACTTTGTTCCATCTTGCAGTACATGCCCTATAAATATAGCCCAGCAATCCACTCGCTCTTAATCATAATCTTATGATTGTTTGGTTGTATTTCTCTTGAACCTTTACAGTAACAGAGTACCCTCTTCCATCTTTCTCTACTGACTTTTCTAAACTTTTTCAACATTTAAATTGCTATGGCTCTTAAATTGACACCTTTCTGAGGAAAAAATAGAAAATTCATCAATATTTTAATATAGTTTCAGTAAGATCCAACTAATATGTCTACGATACCTGAATTCCTGGTGAGATATGTTGAGGTGCATTTCCCAGCTGAGGACCTTGATGCTTTTTGCGCAAAGATGGATATACTTCATGTTTCTTTATTATTTTGCTATTTGCCGATTGAATTGCACTACATTTTTTAAAAAAAGAAGTATTAGTTCCTTATAGGTTTTGGAGATAAGAGCAAATTATGACTGATGGGATTAGTCAAGATTCTTTAAACTGAGAGTCTAATAAACACAATGAAATATTACTGTGTATCACCCAGCATTGGGATCTGCAGGATTCATCTCATATATTTATTTTATTTTATTTTGATTTAGAGATACAGCATGGAATAGGCTCTTCCAGCCCTTTGAGCCATGCCGCCCGACAACCCCCAAGATATTAACCCTAACCCAATGATGGAACAATTTACAATGACCAATTAACCTACCTGGTACATCTTTGGACTGTGGGAGGAAACCAGATTACGCAAGGAAAACCCATGTATTCCACGGCGAGGACGTATAAAAACTCCTTACAGAGGACTGAGGACTCCAGAATTGAACTCCGAACTCCAACTGTAATTGCCTTTTGCTATCCGAAAGCTGTTTATTTATTTTTGAATTCCAATTATTTGATCAGCTTATTTTTAAGTTGCTATTAGCCTTGAATCTTTCAACTTTTATTTCCCTAGCTTCCATCTTCTCCTTTCCCGAAGAAAAGTGTTCCATAAATAAACCCCAGTAAGCCATTCACTTTAGCCGGCTGGTGATGTAGTGGCATCCACTCCAGATTTTGAGGCAAGTAGTCCTGGGTTCAAATCCAGCCGGCTCCTTGCAGGCTTTCCATCTATGGTTGAACGTTGAGCTGGCAACTCGGCCTCATAAAAAGAAGGCAAAAATGCTAACGAAACAGCAAAGTTGCCGTCCAATGTGCCACAAGGCGTGGAAAGAAAGAACAACAATCCATTCACTCTTGTGATTGTTTAGTCATACAGGCTTATGCATTAGAGTACCCACCTCCATTGTGCACATTTTCAGATACTGACTGTTCTTCACACAAATAATCATCCTCTCAAAGGACTATCAACATGGAATACTAACAATATTAAATAGAAAATGCCAGATGTACTCAGCATCTGCAGAGAGAGGTGATCTTTCATCAAAATTGGGAAGAGAAAACAAACATGTTGTGGTGAACGCCTGGAAAGGAAGATGAGTCCAGAGTTCTTCATTTAAAGTTCTGCACTATCTTATAAAATGCACACTTTCCATTTGTTCTGGGTTGAATGTCAAGCTAACAACTTGGCCTCATAAAACAACTAAACGCTAAAGAAACGGCAAGGTTGCCGCCTAATGTGCCAAACTTTACCTTTACCTTTTACTTATTATCTTATAATGGAAAAGAAATTCATGAGTAAATCAGTTCACAAATATGTTCTGGCTCTTATTACTTCCAGCGGTGTCTCTCCTGAGCACACGCAAATGCTCCATTTTCATTGTGATATGGAAACTCAAACTTCTATAACTCTCCATAGGGAATTTCAAAAAAGAATTTTACAATACTTACAATAAAGACTGGTTCCCTTAGATTTAACATTCCATTTACATGACCAAATAATGACAGACCGAGTTGGCATGAACAATATGCAATGTATTACTTACTCTGCTAAACTGCAACCAGCTGGCAAATCTCTGTACTCTACTGCAGGAAGGGTCAACACTTGTCTATTGATTGAATTCAAGTACTCTGCCGCATGTCTCTGTAGAAAAGTAGATTCTCATCAGGATGTGGTAATTGAAAAGCTTGAATAAAGACAAAAACTTCTTCGGCTTGCACTGACCACTAACCATAGATTTGTATAATTTATATTGTCAAAATAGCTTGTGCATATTTTTTCTTTAATTTAACTGCAGAGCTGGAAAAGGGACGAGGTCAACACCCATGCGTCCCCCCCCCCCCCCCCCCCCCGGCCAAGGCATTAGAAGAGAGGACAAGGAGGTTAATGATGATCAAATTGCAGGCAAGTTTTTATTTATTGTCTCACTGGATCCTTCACATGCTCTGAAGAGCAGTAAAAAGTGACAACAATTTTGAAAATCTTGCTGAAATATTCAATTGAATTTCTTCTCATAGTTAGTGAATTGTAAAATGAACTAAAGCATGAAGGCACTCCTTTTTGGGATGTTTGTGTCAAGTGAGTGTCCCAGACAGTACTTCCACATCTGAGAGATAGGGGAAGGTTCATTGTCTTTAGGCCATTCCAGGGAAATGTGGTCTTTCCTGCACTAGATTGGGACACGCTTGTCAAGTGAATTACATGGCACTGATTCCTCTGCACATTCATTACACCACCAGTATCCAATCTCCAGCAACCTTATCCACGCACTCCCAATTATCTTTATTCCATCTGTTAACTATCAGAGCATGGTTGTTGGTGTCCAGCTCCTTTACAACAAGAGTTCCCACCCTTTTTTATGCCATGGACCCCTAATGTTAACCAAGGGTGGCTACGTTTTATAGCATTGCCCCAGACTGTCAACTCTTGTATCCTGAGCCTCTTACTTCCCATCCACAGCAAAGGCCCAGTCAATACTAAAAACATGCAATGCTCAGTCAGGTTCGCCCCAGGTATGTAGGTCAGGATGTAATGGAAGTTTGAAGGCATATACTGTATATACGTGAAAAGTACAGTTTTAGCTTAAGAGGTGGTATATTCTTTCAGCCATTTGCACAGAGTATAGGTGTGCTTTTGATAAATAGTTCAAGGCTCTTGGTGTCATACTGAATGTGCCTTCTCCATTTTCATCATGCTAAGGGTCGAGGATTCTCATAAACACTTTAACCAAAGAGGCTTTGGAAACATCCTTTATTTTTTTGCTCAGTTTACCTTTGTAATGATAATACCATAATTGGAATGTTACATCTCCAATTAAATAAAAATGTTTATCAAAGACAGGTAAAACTAGTACTGAGATTACTGATATGAAAACTCTAAGAGACTGCTCTCAGTGTAGAATATAATATATCACGGTTCTTAAAAGCAATAGTATCTTTAAAGTATAATGGAAATCCAAATGATGCGACACTGACACATAGCTACATATTCTAGAAAGATATATTTAAATCATAGCATCACTATATGAATTATAGATTTATTATTAATGTCCAAACATTGCACTCTATGAACAAAAATAAGATTTATGGATTGATATTTTTGAAATGTCTCTCTTCTATCCTGAAGGTGCTGACCCAAGATGAGGAACGTTTGCTCGAGATCAGAAGTCCAGACGTTGAAGCTCAATGACCAAGGACTAGGAGTCTGATGTTCATGAGGGAAATCAGAGACCCATTGTCTGTGTGGCCACTGGAGGCCCAGAGATCTGTCCTGGGGTTGGAGGACTGTCTATAAGTGTGGATTGGTGGGTAGGTTGGTAGGGAGGGAAGCTGAGAAGAAGGACAGAGGAATGGGGCTCATTTTGCTGTTTTGTCTTGTTGCTTGATGTGTTCTGTGTTCTGCTGAGCATTATGGGCATGCTATAATGGCAAAGGAATGTGCAGAGACACTTGCAGGCTGTCCTCAGCACACCCTTTTCTTGAGTCTGTTGTCAACACAAACAATACATTTCACTGTATGTTTCAATGTAACAAATCTATGAATCTGAATCTGCACTTATTCTATCACGTCTTTCACCTCTCAGGATCACACCTGTGAATGTAATGCAAAAATAGTTGTTTCACAATCAGTTCAAATAGAATTAGAATTGAAAATACACTTGGACTAAGATGTTAACTGTCCTGTGCTATTACCAGACTCCACCTGTCTTCAGGAGTTTTGGCCCGTTTATGATCAAGACTCCCTCGAGGTGGTGGGCCAGCAGTGCTAAAGCACCATCTCCCACTGATGAGCTTAACAACTTGGCATCTCCCTCTATCAGAGTTGTTGGTCACTTCCATCGAACAGATAGTCTACTCTTCAGGTGTCTATGCAACTACTGAAGGGTTTGCAAAAGATGGATACACTGTCCGACTATCTGCCCCTCTGGACGTACTTGGTCCACACCCATGATGTTTCTGTCTCCGCTGCCTCAGCTACAGCCCTGCTGGTTGACTTGATCTCTCTTCTAGTGAAGCCAAGGTCACGCAGCCACTTCTGGAAAGTGAACACAATAAAGCCACGGCAGTCTATTTCGAATGGATAGCATGAGACCTTCCACCCTCTGTCTCTGCACTCTGATCTTAATTCTACATTCTTGGTTAACTTGCGCTCATGGGCTTCATCGATGTTGTCTTCCCAGGGTATTGTGAGTTCACCAATAACCACTTCTCTTCTGGTGTCAGACCATACAGTTATACCTGGATGCAATGTGGTGAAAGCTATTTGCTCCGGGAAACTGCCTTTGCCATCCAGGTCGGCCTTGACACATCAATCATTGGCTGAAGAAAGTATGCTTGATCGTGGGCCTGCGCTGTACACCCTTGCCTTGGAGCCTTCTTTCATAAATGGTATGTGATGTTCTGTGCAGCATGGGGCATGAGATAAGTTGTGCTGCAGTACTCTCTGTTCAACCGCTTCTGTTACAACTTTGAGAACGTTGTTATGTCTCCAAGTGTGCATGCCGCTGGAAAGATTGACTCTGCATCCACTCAAAATATGTTGAAGTGTTCCCTTCTCGCCACAAGCAGCACACCTGTCTGTCTTATCATCATACCAGGTGCTGAGGTTGGCAGGTGTTGGGAGCAGGTTGTACGCTGCTCTGCATAGAAAAGAAATGCGGAGCGGTTCCATCTGCCACAGAACATTCCAAGATGGATGTCATTGTTCAACACTCTCCCACCAGGTCTAAGCCCCTTGTTTGGCCAGGCCAGCTGTTTTAGCTAACCTCTTCTCCTCTTCTACCTCTCATATTTCTTGTGTTACAAGCTCACGGCGCTCCTTACCTGTAGAAGATGACCACCACTGGTGGGTTGTCCATCCAAGTCCCTGGCGGCCTAGCTGGGTAGCCCCAACTGTCTCCTTGTGTTTCAATCTAGACTCTGCCTCATCAACTGCTACATGGGCCAACCACTTCCTGCCTGATCTCACATCCTGCTGGGTGTTCTTGATGACAGGGTCTTTTGAGTCTCGAAGCATCAAGAATGATTTTACTTTGGCTACCTTGACCTCTTCAACAAGGGATTGCACTAGAATGGTAAGCTTAGTCTGGTTGCTGTGGATTGCAACATTGGTGAGGCTGCTCGGTACTCCAAGCCACTTCTTCACGTACTTGTTGATCTTCCGTTCCATTGCCACTTCATAGACAGTTAGTGGCCACATTATCCGTGGCATCAGTCCGTACTGCAAGCACCACAATTTCAACTTGCCAGGCAAGCCACACTTTTCGACAGACATCAGACCTCTGCTGATCTGTTCTCCTGTCTCTTGAACCCTCTTGGTGTCTCTCAGCTCCATCGCCCAAGGCTCTTAACTGGTTGGTCCTGAGTGGATGGAATCTCCTCTCCACAAAGGGTGAAATGAAAGTCAAGCAGCTTTCCTCTCCTAAGAACAAGGCTTCTTGACTTCTTGGTCTTGAATTTCATTCTTCCCCAATTCATTAGCTCCTCAAGTCTAGATGGTACACCTTCCACTGCCTCCGTGCTAGGACCCAAAAGAGTGAGATGATCCATAAATGCTCATATTGGTGGTAACTCCCCTCCGCCATTAAATGCAACACCTGGTCCCGCTGATTCTGCAGCCCTCACAATGACCTCCATGGCTAACACAAAAAGGATGGGTGAAATCGCAGATCCCATTGGGATTCCAACATCCAAGCTCTGCCACCTAGTTGAAAACTGCTGAGTGGAAAACCTCATCTGGAAATCATTGTAGTACTGCATAACGAAGTTCCTCACCTTAGCAGGAATCTATAGGAATTCCATCACAAACTCAATCAGGGAATGAGGAACAGAACAATACACATTTGCAAGATCAAGCCAAACTACAGCCAGATTTCTTCTCAACTTTTGGTATGCCATATCATACTAGTATGTTCAAAGCATCCCAGGAAGCCTAGTATTCCTGCCTTCTGCACAGATGTCTTTACCAATCCATTCTCCATCACAAAAGAAGATATTCTTTCTGCTAGAATGCCAAATATAATCTTCCCCTCTACATTCAGAAGTGAAATTGGTTGGAACTGATTCAATTTAGTAGAATTCTCTTCCTTCAGGATGTACACTCCTTCAGCCTCACTCCATGACAAAGGAACAACACCTTGTCTCCACACCACCTTTAACAATCTCCACAAGTATTTCCTCAGCTCTTCACATTTCTTGAATACCTTATACGGCACTCCATTAGGTCCTAGCACTGAACCTGACCTTGCTTTTCTGATGAACTGTTCGATTTCTGCCAGTTTGGGTTCTGACAGACTGAACTTCACTCCTGGCTTGGTAGGCTTGACAAGCCCAAGAATACCAAGCAGAGGAGCCTCCCGCTGTTCGTTAGAGTCAGTGCTTGCCAGGTGATCCTCAAGTTCTTGTCGAGAGATGTTAAGCTGCCTGCTCTTGCTTTGTTCAAACAATTTCTTTGTGAACTGGTGAGGGTTCTCAAAGAACAACTTTCTTGTCTTCTCCCTCTTTTTACGTTGTGACTGCACGACAGAGTGATGCTAACTTCAATCAAACTGTCACTAACCATAACATCTGAAATTTACCCTGGGTTGAATGGTTTTGTCCGACACTCTGGGACAATAAATTAACTATAATCTTCAATTTTCTACCTTTAATGCAAATTCATAGTAATACTTAAATTAATTCAGTGGAAGAAGTAACAAATCAAACATTTCAAGAAGATTCATCTTTGAGAAAATAAATAAATATTTATTTTGTGAAGTTATAAAAACCTTCAGGAGTACAACCTAAGAGACCAACAGAACTATTTTAGCACTGTAACATCAGTGTTCAGGCCTTAAATTATGAAACAAATACTTTGAAAATGTCATCTTTATTCTGTAAAATTCTAACATTATTATGCATCCCTGAACATCTACACCTGATCCATTTTTCTTGCCTTGTTCACTCATGTCCACTATTGATACACCGATTTCTTGCCACACCAGCAGGGGGAGGCGATTGTCCCATCTGTTTCTGCCTGGACAAGTTTCCCAACCGTAGGCTGCGTGTGAAACTAAATCTTGGCTTCTCGCCACTTTTGAGAAGATGTAGTGCACTTTCAAAAAGAAATGAATAAAATCCTTCTAATATGGTAGGTGCCAAGTCCTGTCTGGAGGTGCCCTCATTCAAAATTAAACTGACAAGGAGAACCAATGGTTCGGTTGTTTTTTCTCTTTTCCATTTATTTTCCTTTTCCAGCCTACTAATTATACATATCACTCAAGGAAATTGTCAATCCTTCATGAGCTTGTTAAAAGTGCAATCCATTTATTCCATTCCCTGGTTATTTCCCCAGTTCCTGCATTTTTCCTCCCCTGCAAGTATTCATCAAAATCCCTTATGAAAGCTAATATTGAGCCAGTTTCCATTACCCTTCGCACGGCACATACCAAATCCTAACCACTCAAAGTAAAAAAAAAGCTTTTCCTCATGTTGCCTTTGGTTTTTTGCCAATCATTTTAAATTTGTGCCTACCAGTTATCAACCTACAAACCACTGAAAGTTCTTTATTTATTTTGTGAAAGTTTTAACAACCCTTAAATGCTTGAAGTAAATCTCCTTAACTTTCCATACTTTTCACCTGAAATGTAAATTCAGTTTTTCTCTTTCCACAGACGCTGCCTAACTTGTTGACTATTTCCAAGAATTTCTGCTTTTAATATAGGTTTCCAGTATTTCTAACAATTTGATTTTATATTTTTGTTTAATATTATAGCTGATTAATATTTATCAATTACAGTGGATTCTGGTTAATTGGGACCAGTACATTTTGGCCCAATTTAGCAGCTGACCCAATTAACCAAAATTTCATGGAAATGGTTAAAAATGTATAAAAAAGACAAACTGGGTAACAAATTATGCATTTAAATGAAATACAGAACAAATTAGAACTCTACCAATACTACTGCAGTACTATAATAACGTTTTAGCTCCTAATACTTATCATCAGAAGAATTCATCAGTGTCTCATTCCTTTGACCAAATGAACAAAATCAGCGTAGACACCTACTGCAGATAATAGACTACATTCATACAATGGCATGCTCCAAATCTTCATTTTCATTGTAACATTCAAGATTATTTTCAATACCTTGAAATACTCCGTAGTTTCTAACTTGTGGAAATAGTGAAATCATTTAATTTTTGCTTCTGGCTGTTTCTGGCATCTCAAAGCCTTAATGCTTGAAACTGCAGTGAGTAAAACAGTTCTGAATTGTCTTACTGCTTATTTCTCACCAACTATCAGTGACAAAATGTGTTGTGTCTAACAACCATGCAAGTGCACACGACTAATGCTAGTTAGAAACTGTTTGGCAACAGACTTCTGTCCCAATTAAGCAACATAATGTCCCAAATAAATTAAGGGACTCACAGCTATTTTCTTGATTAGTTTTTGTTCTTTAAGAGTTGCCCCAAATAAGTGCTGCCCTGATTAACTGATGGTCCAATTAACTGGAATTTACTATATTAACCAGTACAAGTTCACTCAACTTTACTGACCTTTAGCCCAATTTCAGTCCTGTGTATGGCTGTTTCAAGTGACTGAATGTCCACTGCCTCTCCTTCATTTTGTATTGTTAAATGCGAGATTTTCTCCTTCAGCTCCTTAAGATCTTCTTGAACCTCAAGAGCAAACAGAATAAATTTAAGCTCAAGTTCAAGTTTATTGTCATTCAAAATGTAGTTGAAAATGAAACAATGTTCATCTGGATCAATGTGTACAACACAGTACATATAACTCACATACAATATACAAAGTAATATGACCATAAATAAATTAACAAATAAAATAGATAATAAATGAGTGTAACTCAAATGTGGCATAATTATCAGTTACATCTCATTTACTACCACCTTCATTTCCAAATCAGAAAGCTACGAGTTCAAATCCCAAGCCAAATCTGAGCATCATAAACTAGCCTACTTTAGCTATACTGAAGAAATGGTGTACTAACAGAAATGCTGTCTTTTGGATAAGGAATTATACAAAAGTTCTATCTGTACTTTCATATGGATATAAAAGATCCCTGTGGGACTATGCTAAATAGAGGAGAGGATCCATACACATATACATACACACACACACACACACAATGCTAGAGGATCTCAGCAGGTCAGGTAGCATCTTTGGAAAGGAATAAACCGTCAATATTTTGGAGGCGACCCTTCATCAGAGCAGCCATCTCTGTATTCCTTCTCAGAATGCCTCAATCAAAAATAAAAGATTTGTTTGTAATTGGATTGCTGTTTCTGGCAACTTGCTGAGCATAAACTGGACATGTTCCCTAAAGTGACTTTACTCCAAAATTATTCATTTCAAAGTGTTGTAGAATATTTTGAGGTTGTGAAAGGTACTATAGAAATCCAAGACATAAGAGATTCTACAGATGCTGAAAATCCAGAGCAACACACACATTGGGCACCACAGGAGCATAGCAAATAGTGTTTTGCTATTACAGCTCGACACACCAGAAATTCGGAGTTCAATCCCGATATCCTCTGTAACGAGTCTGTACGTCCACCCCGTGGAATGCGTGGGTTTTCACTGGTCCTCCAGTTTCCTCCCACAGTCCAAGGATGTACTGGGTAGGTTAATTGGTCATTGTGAATTGCCCTGTGGTTAGGTTAGGGTTAAATTGGGGTTAGTCTCGGGGTTTGCTGAGTTGATAGCTCAAAGGGCCAGTAAGGCCTATTCCATGCTGTATCCCTAAATAAATAAAATAAAAATTACTGGAGGAACTCAGCAGATCAGGCAGCGCCTATAGAAAAGAATAAACTGTCGACTTTTCGCACTGAGACCCTTCATCAGAACTGGAAAGGAGGAGGGAAGATGCCAAAATAAGAAGGTGGGGGGAGGAGAGGGAGTACAAACCAGAATATGAAGCCATGTTGAGAGGGAAGGTACAGCAGGTGGGTGGGAGAGTGGGGGTGATAAAGTGAGAAGCTGAGAGGTGATAGGTGAAAAGGGTAGAGGACTGGAGAAGAATCCAGTAAGAAAGGAGAGTGAACCATGGGAGAAAGGGAAGGAGGAGAGAGAGGTGGTAGGCAGGTGAGAAGAAGTAAGAGGCCAGAGTGGGAAAGAAGAAGGAAGGGGGGGAGGGAAAAAAGAAATTACAGGAGGTTGGAGAAATCAGTGTCCATGCCATCAGGTTGAAGGCTATCCAGACAGAACATGAAGTGTTGCTCCTCCAACCTTCTGCCTCATCATGGCAGAAGAGGAAGACATGGACTGAGACGTCAAAAAGGGAATGGGATAGGAATTAAAAATACCCTGGATATCTTTGCAGATGGAATGGAGGTGCTCAACAAACCAGTCCCCCAATTTATGTCGGGTCTTACCAATGTAGATGAGGCCACATCAAGAGCACCAGATACAGTGGATGACCCCCAACAGATTTGCTGGTGAAGCCTCACCTGGAAGGACTGTTTTGGGCCCTGAATGGTGGTGAATGGGCAGGTATAGCATTTCTGTCACACACAGGGATGTGGCCCATAAGGGAGATAAGTGGGGAGGAACAAATGAACAAAGGAATCATGGAGGCAACAATCCCTGTGGAAGGAAGAGTGAGGGGGGAGGGGTGGATAAAGATATATTCGGTGATAGGATCTCTTTGGTGGTAGAAGAAGATGAGCAGAATGATGTGTTGGATGCAGAAGTTTGTGGAGTGGTAGGTGAAGACAAGAGGAACTTTATCCCTGTTAAGGTGGCAGGAAGATAGAGTGAGCGCGGATGTCTGGGAAATGAAGGAGATATGGGTGAGGGCAGCACCAACCATGGAGGAAGGGTAAACCCCATTCATCTCTGATATTCTGGAAAGGAAAGCTTCATCATTGGAACAGATGTGGTAGAGTCAAAGAAACTGAGAAAAAGGAATCTCATTTTTGCAGAAAACAGAGTGGGAAGATGTATAGTCAAGTTAACCGTGGGAATTGGTAGGTTTATAAAAGATATTGGTATACAGTTTGTCTGCAGAAATGGAGACAGGGAGATTGAGAAAGGGAAGGAAGTGTCAAAAATGGACCAAATGAATTTAAGGGCAGGGTGGAAGTTCAAGACAAAGTTGATGAACTCGGCAAGCTCAGCATGGGTACATGAAGCAGCACCAATGCGGTCAACAATGTAAATCAGAAATGATTGGAGAGCTTTACCAGGGAAGGCTTGGAACATGGATTGTTCCATGTAACCAAAGAAAAGGCAGGCATAGCTGGGGCCCATGAGGATACCCACGGCTACACCTTGAGTTTGGAGTAAGTGGGAGGAGCTGAAAGAGAAAGTTGAGGGTGAGGATCAGTTCTGCCAGACAGAGTAGGGGAACAGGTCAGATCTGTTGTTGAGAAAGAAGTGGAGAGCTTTAAGGCCTTCTTGATGGGAGATGGAAGTGTACAGGGACTGGACATCCGTGGCAAAAATGAGGTGGTCAGGGCCAGACAATTAGAAGTTGTTAAGGAGATCAAGAGCATGTGAAATGTCACAAATGTAGGTGTTGAAGTCAAGCTGGTTAAATCCAAGAAATCCAAGTCTTTCTTTCTTCTCATTGTTTCAAAACATGCATCTACGGATGGAATAATAAATCCAAACTATACCCAAGCTCCCTCAAAATGAAGTGCTATCCCAAAATGTATCCAACCCAGTTAATGGTTCAGATTGTCTCTGCTGACATAAACCTGGACTTTTGATGCTGGCTATATTAGTGCCACACTCCTATAGAGCAGAATATCACAAAATTAAATGTAAAATTATACAAGTGTTTAACTAAACAGATAAATTATTTTAGTACCAATAATGGAAATGGAGTCATTCTTGTTGTTCCTTTAGTTTTTTAATGGCTAGCCAACCTTAATGTTTTAGAGATATACTGTCTATGTAACCCCTTCTGAAAAGTTGTAGGTATGTGTTTATTTATTGATACAGCACAGTAACAGGACCTTCCAGCCTAATGAGCACTATGCCACCCATGTGATCAATAAACCTACTGACCCGTTTGTCTTTGGACTGTGGGAGGAAACCGGAGCACCCTGAGGAAACCCACACATTCATGGACAGAACATAGAAATTCCTTACACACAGTGGTGGAATTGAACCTGGGTCACTATTACTGTGATAACTTTGTGGTATTATCAAGTAGGAGGTACAGGAGCCTGAAAGCACACACTCAGTGATTCAGGTACAGCTTCTTCCCCTCTGCCATCCGATTCCTAAATGGATATTGAACCCGTTAACACTACCTCAGTTATTTAATATATATTATTTCTGTTTTTGCATGATTTTTAATCTATTCAATATATGCATACTGTAATTGATTTTATTTATTTATATATTTTTAAATTTTTTTCTTCTTCTTCTTCCTCCTCTATATAAGGCATTGCATTGAACTGCTGCTGCGAAGTTAACAAATTTCACGACACATGCTGATGATAATAAACCTGATTCCGATTCTGGTAATTGCTATGCTATTATATGGTTCCAGATTACAAAAAATAATTACGAAGCAACTTTAATGTGGTAGTTACTCCAAAGGCACTTTACTTACTTATATATTTTTAATTTTATTAAGAGGCAGCACAGAATAGACCCTTCTGGCCCTTCGAACCTGGCAATCCCCAATTTAACCCCAGCCTAATCACTGGATAATTTACAATGACCAATTAACCTACCAACTGGTATGTCTTTGAACTGTGGGAGGAAACTGGAGCACCCAGAGCACATGGTCATGGGAGAACGTATAAACTCCTTACAGGCAGTGACTGGATTTAACCCAAGCTGCTTGTACTATAAAGTATTATGCTCATCACGACACTACTGTGCAACTTCTGGAATCATTATCTAAGAAAACATGAGACTGAATTACATTTATATTAGGTCAGAGGTCTTCATGGGTGGCTTAAAGGAAGGAAGATATAAAGAGTCTTAAGGAGAGATTTCCAGAGATTAGCTCTTGGCGTGCTGGTGCAAGTACAGTCAGGAGTGATTTGGAGTACTGTTGATGTCAGAGTCTGGGTTAGAATACTCAGTGATGTGTACATAGAGTGAGCTGCCAGAGAAAGTGGTTGGGATGGGTACAATATCAACTTCCAAAAGACATTTGGATAAATACATGACTTATGAGAACGCTTCTAGAACTGGATAGAGGTAAGTAAGTACACAAGTAAAATTTATTATTGAAGTATGTATACGTTACCACATGAGATTCATTTTCTTGCAGGCATTTACAGGGGGAAAAATATACAATAAAATTTATGAAAAACTGTACATAAATGAAGACTGATAAACTACCAATACGCTAAAGAAGATAAATTGTGCAAATAAAATTAATATTGAGAACATGTCCTTGAAAATGAATTTGTAGGTTGTAGAATCAGTTCAGAGTACATTTATCCAGCAGGTTGAAATGATTTTCATTGGAGCATAGGAGAATGAGGGGCGATCTTATAGGGGTGTGCAAAATCATGAGGGGAATAGGTAGGGTCAATGTGCACAGTTGTTTTTTACCCCCAGCGATCTGAAATGAACAGCACGAAGGGATAGGTTTAAGGTGAGTGGAGAGAGATTTAATATGAACCTCAAGGGAAATTTCTCTTCACGCAGAGGGTGACCATTATTTGGAAAGAGCTGCAGAGAAGTGGTTGAGGCGGATAAAATAACTACTTTTAAAAGACAGTGGGACAAGTACTGGAGATGGATTAGGAAGGTTTAGAAGGTTATGGGCCAAAGGCTGGCAAATGGGAAGAGCCTGGATGGGCATTTTAGTTGGCATGGACTAAGAGGTCCAAAGAGCTTGTTTCTATGCTGTATGACTCTATGGATAAGAGAAGTTTAGAGGAAGATGCAGACAAATGGGCACCTTAAATGGCAAGGATGAGTTGGGCTGAAAGGCCTGTTCCTGTTTCCATGATGTCTAACTCTAAGAAAAGAACACCAAAAGATGTGATAAGGGAGGATATATTTAATCTAGAGTATTTCTTCAACAGAGGGTGGCAGGCACAGGTCATAATGGGACACAGCGTGAGTCAAGACTCGGGTCTGCTGAGGTTCCCAGGACACCAAGAGATTGAGATAGAAAGAGAGATTGAGCAGGAGGATACGAGATAGAGAGGGAGGATGGGGGGAGGGGGAGAAGACAGTGGGGAAGAAGAGAGAGATAGAGGGGGACGTGAGATAGAGAGGGGGAAGGGAGACAGACAGACAGGCAGACACCAGGTGTGGAGTTAGTTTATTATTGTTATGTGCACCAAGATAAAGTGAGATATGTCAACTAATGGGAGTGGTACCTCAGCAACAACCTGGCACTCCACTCAACGTCAGTATGACAAAAGAGCCGATTGTGGACTTCAGGAAAGGTAAGAAGAAAGAACACATTCCAATCCTCATAGAGGGATCAGAACTGGAGAGAGTGAGCAGTTTTAAGTTCCTGGGTGTCAAGATCTCTGAGGATCTAACCTGGTCCCAACATATCAATGTAGTTACAAAGAAGGCAAGACAACGGCTATACTTCATTAGGAGTTTGATGAAATTTGGCATGTCAACGAATACACTCAAAAACTTCTATAGATGTACTGTGGAGAGCATTCTGACAGGCTGCATCACTGCCTGGTAAGGGGCGAGGGGGGGGGTGTGGCTACTGCACAGGACCGAAAGAAACTGCACAGGGTTGTAAATCTAGAGTCAGCTCCATCTTGGGCACTAGCCTGCAAAGTACCCAAGACACCTTCAGGAAGCGGTGTCTCAGAAAGGCAGCGTCCATTATTAAAGACCTCCGGCAAACAGGGCATGCCCTTTTCTCACTGTTACCATCAGGTAGGAGGTACAGGAGCCTGAAGGCACACACTCAGCGATTCAGGAACAGCTTCTTCCCCTCTGCCATCTGTTTCCTAAATGGACATTGAACCCTTAGACAGTACCTCACTTTTTAAAATATACAGTATTTCTTTTTTTGCACGTTTTTTAATCTATTCAATATACATATAATGTAATTGATTTACTTATTTATTATATTTCTCTATTCTATATTATGTATTGCATTGAATTGCTGCTGCTAAGTTAACAAATAATGATAATAAACCTGATTCTGAAAACACGAGGAAATCTGCAGATGCTTGAAATTCAAACAACATACACAAAATGCTGGTGGAACACAGCAGGCCAGGCAGCATCTATAGGAAGAAGCACTGTCAACGTTTTGGGCCGAGACCCTTTGTCAGGACTAACTGAAAGGAAAGATAGTAAGAGATTTGAAAGTAGTGGGGGAGGGGGAAATGCAAAATGATAGGAGAAGACCGGAGGGGGTGGGATGAAGCTAAGAGCTGGAAAGGTGATTGGCGAAAGTGATACAGAACTGGAGAAGGGAAAGGATCATGGGACGGGAGGCCTCGGGAGAAAGAAAGGGGGAGGGGGGAGCACCAGAGGGAGATGGAGAGCAAGCAGAGTGATGGGCAGAGAGAGAGAAAAAAAACCAAACAACTAAATATTGTCAGGGATAGGGTAAGAAGGGGAGGAGGGGCATTAACGGAAGTTAGAGAAGTCAATGTTCAGTCCTTCCAGGTGAGGCGACACTTCACCTGTACACTTCCTCACTCACCACCATTCAGGGCCCCAGACAGTCCTTCCAGGTGAGGCGACACTTCACCTGTGAGTCAGCTGGTGTGGTATACTGCGTCCGGTGCTCCCGCTGTGGCCTTTTATATATTGGTGAGACCCGACGCAGACTGGGAGACTGTTTCGCTGAACACCTATGCTCGGTCCGCCAGAGAAAGCAGGATCTCCCAGTGGCCACACATTTTAATTCCACGTCCCATTCCCATTCTGATATGTCTATCCATAGCCTCCTCTACTGTCAAGATGAAGCCACACTCAGGTTGGAGGAACAACACCTTATATACCGGCTGGGTAGCCTCCAACCTGATGGCATGAACATCGACTTCTCTAACTTCTGTTAATGCCCCTCCTCCCCTTCTTACCCCATCCCTGACATATTTAGTTGCTTGCCTGTTCTCCATCTCCCTCTGGTGTTCCCCCCCCCTTTCTTTCTCCTGAGGCCTCCCGTCCCATGATCCTTTCCCTTCTCCAGCTCTGTATCACTTTCGCCAATCACCTTTCCAGCTCTTAGCTTCATCCCACCCCTTCATCAATCATTTTGCATTTCCCCCTCCCCCCACTACTTTCAAATCTCTTACTATCTTTCCTTTCGGTTAGTCCTGACGAAGGGTCTCGGCCCGAAACATCGACAGCGCTTCTCCCTATAGATGCTGCCTGGCCTGCTGTGTTCCACCAGCATTTTGGGTGTGTTGTCTGATTCTGAAAAGCTTATTTTGCATACTGTTCATACAGAATAAATCACTGCACCGTACATTGAGCTACAACAAGGTAAGATAATAATTATGCAGAATAGACAACAGACAATAGGTGCAGGAGTAGGCCATTCTGCCCTTCGAGCCAGCACCACCATTCAATATCATCCACCGCCATCCACAATCAGTACCCCGTTCCTGCCTTCTCCCCATATCCCTATCTTTAAGAGCTCTCTTTCTTGAAAGCATCCAGAGAATTGGCCTCCACTGCCTTCTGAGGCAGAGCATTCCATAGATCCACAACTCTCTGGGTGAAAAAGTTTTTCCTGACCTCCGTTCTAAATGGCCTGCCCCTTACTCTTAAACTGTGGCCTCTGGTTCTGGACTCCCCCAACATCGGGAGCATGTTTCCTGCCTCTAGCGTGTCCAATCCCTTAATATTCTTATATGTTTCAATCAGATCCCCTCTCATCTTTCTAAATTCCAGTGTATATAAGCCCAGACGCTTGCGGAGGTATTACAGAATAAAGTGTAACAGCTACAAAGAAAGTGAAGTGCAGGTAAGTAATAAGGTTCAACATCATAAGCAGCAGGTATGTTGTGAGGTCAAGGGTCCACCTCGTGAACCAGTCGATAGTGGGGTAGATAGGATCTGTTATAAAGGTTTAACACACCTTCTTCCACCCCCCCCCCCCCGCCCCGCCCCTACCAGCCCTGGCCGGCAGGAAGACAGATGAGTACCTGGACCAGGATGTGCCCCACGTCAGTGTGGGCTTTGGTGGCGTGTTGCGCCATTATCGGGGGGCAACTGCCTCCCGTGTCTCTCACCGACTCTCCATCCTCACCCGCTGGGTTCCCATGGCAACAGAACACAACCGCTGCCACAGGGCCAAGACCGGGGAGGGGGAACTCCAGCACAGTCTCGGTGATCAAAAACCATCACAATCCACACATGTGCCCAATAGTTTAAATACAGCCCTTAACATGCATTATAACGATAAACAAAAAACCCTCCTGCCGTTGATTTAAAGGTCCCTTGTGTATTTTATAATGTGATTAAAACATTTATCCTCCTCCAGCAGCAAAGTGGTACATTCCACCCTCGGATCCTGCGGATGAGGAAATAAACCGTTTAAGGAATATATAGTTACGTTTAAAATGATATTTTATTCTTATGGGTTGCAGAAATGAGCAATAGCTAATGCTGAGGGGTGGATTTGACTGTAAAGGAGGGGAGGCTGTGTTTGGGGCTGTTGTCAGGGGTGGAAGCCCAAGCGGAAATAACCCCCCGCGTTGTCAGGGTGAGGGGTTAGAGTTCACCACTCGGGATGGAGGCTCCGAGCGTCCTGCTGGTGAGCTGCTGCCCGAGCTTCGTGGAGGAGAGTCTGGTGAGAGGTGAGCGAGCGAGTTTATCCCCCGCCAAATCCGGGCAATCGAATTCAGTCATCAAACCAGCCGTGCCCTACCAGCAGCGGGGGCGCCGGAGGCCTAAAAGCCCAGGAGGAGACCGTTGGGCCCGTCGAGGCCGTGCCTTCTCCCGGAATTGCAATTGGCTTATTAGTGTTGCATATATTGAGATATAGTAAAAAGCTTGTCTTCCAAAATGTTGATGTAGACCAAGTCATTACAGAGTGCATCGAGGTAGAACAAAGTAAAACAATAACAGAGTGCAGAATAAAGTGTAATAGCTACAGAGAAAGTGCAGTACAGGTAAATAATATGTAAGGCTATAACGAGATTGGTTGTGAGGTCAACAGTCCATCTTATTGTTGTAGGAAACCTGTGGAAGGCTGTGCGTTGTCTAACCATTTAACTACCCGGTATTTATATTCACAAGATGTTCTGCAGAGCAACACACAGAAAATGCTGGAGGAACTCAGCAGGTCAGGCAGGATTTATGGAGAGGAATAAACAGAAGATATTATGGGATCTCAGCTTGAAACGTTGACTATTTATTTCTTTCCATAAATGCTGCCTGACCTGCTGAGTTCCTCTTGCATTTTTGTGTGTTATCAACAGAATATTCATCTTGTCAGGAATACCCAAAGCTAATGGTGTATTTTTGATGTGTGTTTATGAGGAAACACCAGAGCCAATCTGCATACAGCAAACTCTCTTAAGAGCATTTGTCGTCTTTGCATGTTAGTACAGGTGAAATGAAAAACTTCTCGACGGCACCATCATTAGCATATTGCCTCACATAAGCAGCATTCACAGGATAAATTAAAACATAAATTATACACAGATTTTACAAAGAAAAGAAGCAATTAAAATAAAACTGTCCACTTTACTACAAAATGATCAGATTGGTTATGGTGTGGCTAAACTGTAATTAATAGGGGGGGGGACTCTGGATGAAGAAAAGTAGCTGTTCTTGGGAGGTGGATGTCACTGTCAAGGTCAGCATTTATTGTCCATTCTTAATTGTTTCCTTTTCAGGGTTGGACAGGCAGTAGTGGTTTATAGCACCTCTTACCCATATAAAAAAAAGTTTGGATCATCAATACTGTTGTCAAAAACAAAACTGTCTCATCCCCCTGTGTGGCTTTCACTCTCAATTCTGTGTCCTTAGGCCCTTTAACTAATTGCTAATGGGAGTGGTTTCCTCTTATTAAGGCACTGTAAGCTACTCATTGTTGTGCACTCTTCTATCAAATCTCAGTGTTTGCCCTAAGGAATACAGCCTCATCTTGTGCTGAGTAGCCCTTTGGGTGAAAGCCCTCACCTGGTGTAGTATTCCAGTAAATCTTTTCTGTGACTTCTGAAGAACACTCAGAGCTTTCCTAACGTCTGATGACCAGAGAGTGATAAAGCATTCCGGTTGTGGCCTTGCTAGTGATTAAGAAAGAATTGTCCTAAACTGTCTGCTTGCATACTCTGTACACCTTTGTCAGTATGTCCTGTCACTTTCATGAAATTATGCACATATGCACCAAAGAGTCTCTGTTCTTGTGCACATTAGAGTCATTATTTAGTCTATGCTGACTTCTCTCATTCTTTAGGGGTCAGATTAGAGTTTAGGGACAGGGACATGGAAGATTTGAGAGGTTAGACCGGAGTCAAGTTCTCTGCTGTGCTTTGTGCTTTCGAAGGCCAGTGACGTGGTTGGGTGTTGAGGGGCACCTGGAGTATAGGATTGCTGGACTCTCTATGTGGGTATGAGGTGGGGAGAGGGAGGAAAGGGCTTGCTTTGCTGTTGTAGTTTAGTTGCTTTTGTGTACTATTTTGTAGTGTTCTGTGTTGTTCTGTTGAGCATTATGGACATGCTGTGTTGGTGCTAGAATGTGTGGTGACACTTGTGGACAGCTTTCAGCATATCCATAGTTGTGCTGGTTGTTAGACAAATAATGCATTTCACTGTATGTTTCACTGCACATGTGATAAATAAGGGAATCTGTATCTTTCTGATGGGATGCTAAATGGAGGGCCAGTCTCCTGCAATATTTAATTTTCCAACGTGTAAAGAGCTGTGTTAGCCTGATACCCTAGCCAATATTTACCCCTGAGCTCACCAGAGTCATCTGTCCTGGGCCAGTCTTTCAAATTGTCTCCATCTGTAGCCCATCTTCGAAGATCCTTCAGTTCTCAGGGATGAGCTATTTTGAGCTACTGTTGACAATTTTTGTAGCTCTGAGCTTTTAAGGGATGGGGTGTCTAGCCCCATGCCCAACTTTCCTCCTTTTGCAGCCGGTCTTGGGACCATCCATGGAGTTAACTGCAGGTTTCTGATCCAATAACTTAATGGGTTGGTTGTTTGATTAATATTCAGGGGCCTGGACTTTTGATTCAGGACAGGAGTTCAAGTCTTACTGGATCTTCAATTAAATAAAAAGCACTAAAAAGTGGATTCTGGTTAATTGGGACACATCAGGACCAGTTACATTTTGGTCCAATTAAGCGGCTACCCATGTTAGCCAAAGTTTCATGGAAATAGTTAAAAATGTATAAAAATGACAAGCTGTCATTTAACTGAGTCACAAATTATGTGTTTAAGTGAAATACAGAACAAATTAGAACACTACCAATACTACTGCAGTACTATAAAACTGGTGTGCAAAAGACAGCAAATTGTGTAAATACAAAAAGAAGGAAATAATAAGGATAAATAAGCAATAAATATTGAGAACCTGAGATGAAGGGTCCTTGAAGGTGAGTCCATAAGTTGTGGGTACAGTTCAGTGATGGGCAAGTGATGTTGAGTGAAGTTATCTCCTCTGGTTCAAGAGCCTGGTGGTGTGGATCCTGAGGCTCCTGTATCTTCTTCCTGATTGTTATTGATGCAGGAATTCATCCTGTGTATACTGGCTATGTTCTTTTGATTGACTGTAAGTGAACAAAATCAGTGCAGACACCTCGTGCAGATAATGGATAATCTTAATTTTCATTGTAACATTCAAAATGATTGTCGATACCTTTAAATTGGAAATAAATTGGAAAATGTGCCACTCAGGTGGGTGACGGTTGGGTTGAGTTGTTCTCCAGTCTATGCAATCCACTTACAAACTTTCTGTCACCATACGAGGAGACATCATCAGTGCCCTGTCACTTGTGGTGGCCCTTCAAATGCTTGGCCCTTTATATACTTTAAAATATTTACAAATGGGTTGCCAAGAATGGAGCACAACTCATCCCAATCATACCTTTAAGTTCTTCGTAGTGCCTAATTTGTTGAAGTAGTGAAATCATTTCATTTTCACTTCTGGCCATTTCTGCCATTTCCAAGCTTGAATGATTGAAACCACAATGAGCAAAACAATTCTGAATGTCTTACTGCTTATTTCTTGCCAACTGTCAGTGACAAACTGCACTGCCTTTTGAATCTGCATCAGTCAGCCCAGATGGATAACATAACACAAGCACACACAACTGATGCTATTTAAAAACTGTGTGCTCTAAGCATGGTGTAGTTTCTGAAGGTCAGACAAGTGTATGCAACTGACAGTAGTTAAAAGCTGTTCAATAACAGTCTCCTGCCCCAATTAAACAAAGGGATCCCAGCTATTTTCTTGATTAGTTTTTGTTCTGTAAGAGGTATCCCAAATAAGTGATTGACCTGATTAATCAATGACCAAGTTAACGGGTATCCACTGTATTAGTAACAGTGATCACAAAATCTCTGGTTTGCTACTTCCCCTCAAACTCCACTCCTATTTGGTCCGGCCTAGTCGTGACTTCAGATTCACATGTGTGGTTGACACTTTCTGCTGATGAGTTCAGTAATGGTGTTGGTTAAGTTGCTGGTTGAGCAGCCAGCATTCTGGACCATTGAAGAGACTAGAGTTTAAGTTCCACCATAGCAAATGGGGAATTTTAATTCAAATCGTTAAATAAGTCTAGAAATTACAAAAAAAAGCTAGTCTCAGTACCGGTAGGCACAAAGGCACTGGATTGCTACAAGAAAAAACTCATGTGGTTTCCTAATATCCTTGTGGGAATGAAAAATATCATCCTAGCTGTTCTGCCCTATGTAGGTACCAAAAATGCTACAGGCAGTTTGGGGTGATTTATCCCACCTTTGGCGACTCCAAACGGACATTGGAATCTCTTCCCATTGACACCTATATCCCATGAGTGAATGATTTCTTTAGAAAAAGATAATTACATAGAAGGAAGAAGATTTGCCCATTTTTAAATTAATCTATCCAGAGACCTTTATGTATTGTTGCTTACAGGATTATCTGCGATATGAGTGCTTGATGGGACTGTGCAGAGGGAGTTTCGCTTAGCATCTGCCATGTGTAATACCTGAAATAAAATACTTGGCATTACCTGTAGTATCTGTGGAGAGTGCAAGAGAATTGAAGTTTCGGGTCAATGAACCTTTTTAGATTTATGTTGTATGTGGTTTGTCAGTGGAATTCTTTTTATGATATCTGTACCCCATGTATTAATGGAGAAAAAAATCAAAATAAGTTTCAAAGTTCAAAGTAAATTTAATATTATATGTCACCATTTACTACCCTGAGATTCAATTTCTTGAAGTTTGCAATTGAAATATGTACAATTTTTCTGGATATTACTTTCTTACTGCCTGTTACACCGCTGGTCTTTAGGGCAACAATGAAGATCCTCCATCTCTGGTGGTGTTAAAGGGGCTTCCTTCATCATGTCAGTAGCTTCTTCTCAGTTTTCACTACTGTCAGTCATGCAATTCCTGGGTGGATTCTGGGGAATACCATTGCACTCAGATGTAGAAGGATTCTTCATTGCTTTTTTTGTAACAAATTTTTCCCCCATTCGGGGTTGTTAGCCCTAGCTGAACCACCGAACCTGGAGGACTGGTGGATCACTCTTAGTCTGTCCTCTACCCATGACTGTGTGGCTAGGCATAGCTGAAATACCATGTATAGATTTGCTGATCATACAGCCATTGTTGGTAGAATCTCAGGTGGTGATGAGAGGGCGTACAGGAGTGAGATATGCCAACTAGTAGAGTGATGCTGCAGTGACAACCTGGCACTCAAAGTCAGTAAGACGAAAGAGCTGATTATGGACTTCAGGAAGGGTAAGACAAAGGAACACATTCCAATCCTCATAGAAGGATCGGAAGAGGATAGAGTGAGCAGTTTCAAGTTCCTGCGTGTCAAGATCGCTGAGGATCTAACCTGGTCCCAACATATCAATGTAGTTATAAAGAAGGCAAACAGTGGCTAAACTTCATTAGGAGTTTGAAGAGATTTGACATGACAACAAATGCACTCAAAAACTCCTATAGATGTACTGTGGTGGGCATTCTGACAGGCTGCATCTCTGTCTGGTATGAAGGGGCTACTGCACAGGACCGAAAGAAACTGCAGAGGGTTGTAAATCTAGAGTCAGCTCAAACCTGGGTACTAGCCTACAGGGTACCCAGGACATCTTCAGGGAGCAGTGTCTCAGAAAGGCAGCATCCATTATTAAGGACCTCCAGCACCCAGGGCATGCCCTTTTCTCAGTGTTACCATCAGGTAGGAGGTACAGGAACCTGAAGGCACACACTCAGTGATTCAGGAACAGCTTCTTCCCCTCTGCCATCCGGTTCCTAACCATAGAACACTATGGCACAGTACAGGCCTTTCAGCCCTCCATGTTGTGCCGACCCATATAATTGTTTAAAAAAAAAGAACTAAACCCACACTACCCCATAACCCTCCATTTTTCTTTCATCCATGTGCCTGTCCAAGAGGCTCTTAAATACCCTAATATTTTAGCCTCCACCACCATCCCTGGTAAGTCATTCCAGACACTCACAACCCTCTGTGTAAAAAAAACAAAAACAAACAACAACAACAACAAAACAAAAAACACTTACCCCTGATGTCTCCCCTAAACTTCCCTCCCTTAATTTTGTACCTACGCCCTCTGTTGTTTGCTATTGGTGCCCTGGGAAACAGGTACTGACTATCCACCCTATCTATGCCTCTCATAATCTTGTAGACCTCTATCAGGTCCCCTCTCATTCTTCTACGCTCCAAAGAGAAAAGTCCCAGCTCTGCTAACCTTGCTTCATATGATTTGTTCTCCAATCCAGGCAACATCCTGGTAAATCTCCTCTTGCACCCTCTCCATAGCTTCCACATCCTTCCTATAATGAGGTGACCAGAATTGAACACAATACTCTAAATGCGGTCTCACCAGAGATTTGTAGAGTTGCAACATGACCTCTCTACTCTTGAACTCAATCCCCCTGTTAATGAAGCCTAGCTATCCATAGGCCTTCTTAGACTACCCTTTCAACCTGTGCAGCGACCTTGAGGGATGTGTGGATTTGAACCCCCAAGGTCCCTTTGTTCATCCACACTCTTAAGTAACTGACCATTAATCCTGTACTCAGTCTTCTGGTTTGTCCTTCCAAAATGCATCACCTCACACTTGTCCAGATTGAACTCCATCTGCCATTTTTCTGCCCAACTCTGCAGCCTGTCTATATCCTCTTGTAACCTTCGACCACCTACAGCTCCATCCACAACTCCTCCAATCTTCGTGTCATCCGCAAACTTACTCACCCATCCTTCTGCCTCTACATCCAGGTCATTTATAAAAATCACAAATAGCAGGGGTCCCAGGACAGATCCCTGCGGCACTCCACTAGTCACCGACCTCCAGGCAAGATACTTTCCTTCTACAACTACCCTCTGCTTTCTTCCTTTAAGCCAATTTTTTATCCAAACAGCCAAGGTTCCACTTATCCCATGCCTCATGACTTTCTGGATGAGTCTCTCATGAGGGAGCTTGTCAAATGCTTTGCTAAAGCCCATGTAGACCACATCCACTGCCCTACCCTCATCAATTTCTTTTGTTACCTCTTCAAAAAACTCAGTCAGGCTTGTGAGGGATGATCTTCTCTTCACAAAGCCATGTTGACTATCCATGAGTAGACTGTACTTCTCCAAATGCTTGTAGATCCTATCCTTAAGAATCCTTTCCAGTAGTTTGCATACCACTGACGTAAGACTCACCGGTCTGTAGTTCCTAGGTTTCTCCTTATTACCGTTTTTAATCTACATTTGCCATTCTCCAGTACTCTGGCACTTCCCCTGCAGCCAAAGAGGATTCAAAGATCATAGCTAATGCTACTGAGATCTCTTCTCTCAATTCCCACAACAACCTGGGGTGTATCATATCCGGCCTTGGCGATTTATCAATCTTAATGTTTTTAAGAAGATCCAGCACTACTTCTTCCTTAATCTCCACATTGTCCAGCACACAGGCCCGCTCTACTTCGACCTCATCCTGATCAAGATCCTTTTCACTTGTGAATACTGAAGCAAAGTATTCATTTAGGACCTCCCCAACTTCCACCTCCAGGCACATGTTGCCCTCTTTATCCTTTATCCATTTATCCTAAATGGACATTGAACCCTTGGACACTACCTCACTTTTTTTTAATATAAAGTATTTCTGTTTTTGCATGTTTTTTAATCTACTCAATATACGTAGACTATAATTGATTTACTTATTTATTGTTATTATTTTTATTTCATTTATCCTTTTTTTCTATATTATGTATTGCATTGAACTGCTGCTGCTAAGTTAACAAATTTCATGTCACATGCCGGTGATGATAAACCTGATTCTGATTCTAAGCCAAAGCATAAAGCCCTGACTCCAGCCAGCATAGCTCTCCAGGTCATTGAAGCATGCAAGCCTCCAAACCACAAGAAGACTGTGGTTCTTTTGGAGGTTCTGGATATTAGTTACTGACATTCTGTTTTTTTCTTTAAAAAACCTTGCTTGGAAAAAATAACTAGTCTTGGTATATAGTCTTGGCTAGTCCTGCCTTGCATCAATTTTGCAAATTTACTTACATATGAGATTAAGTGGTCAGAAGTTTTTGCATTATCTTAAAAAAGGACATGTTAGTTAGATTTGCTGTTTGCATCCTTGCCTCAGAAGGTGCTGATATATGTATGCATCAGAGACTTGATCACATCTTGGCATTCTACCATACCAAGGAAGAGCATTTCTGCCAGAGTTGCTGTCTTTCTGATGAGAATTTATGTCAAGCTTCTGTATATACTCTTTGGTTGATGTAAAGGATTCTGTGGCTCTTTTAAGAAGAGTTGGGGAAATCACCCTGTGATGTTATCTAATGTTTATCCCTGAATCAATAACATAAATAAGTGATCTTTATTTCATTGCTGTTCTTTGGACAAATTGGCTGCTTTCTTTTTGATATTATCAAGTGATTATGCAAGTCTGCCATAGACTACGAAAGGAGGAAGATTAGAGAAAGATCTTTTTTTAAAAAAAATCCCAGAGTTACAGAACCACCAACAGAAATTCCAAAGACCTCACCCCTGGGAGGGGAAGGATCTTCAAAGAAGGGCTACACTTGAGGACAATAGAAAGACTGGCCCAGGACTGATGACCTACTGTTAGTGTTCTATGCCCCAGTAGGGCTAATGCTGAAGAAGAAACAATACGCAAGACCATTTTTGACATGAAGTGCCTTCTGGGAGAATTCTGAGCTTGTGAAAGGTGCAGTATAGATTTTATTTTATGTATTGTGTGCAGAGCTGAGAGAACTGCTTAAATTGCTGGAAACAGTTTAGACTTTTGCAGTTCCTTACTTCGTGTATTGGGTCAATTTAATAGCCAGCTATTTATTGTACAGAAATTTATGCTTAATTCAGTGTTGTTTGATATTTACTAAATCTTAAATTTGTTTTATGTTCAGATCATGAATTTATAAACTATAAATAATATCTCACAAAACTTGTTTGGACTATTTTTGAAGTTACTGGAGTAATTGGGACTATTGTGTTTGTTGTATGAATTATGCTACCTCTTGCATTTTGCATTGAATCCAGCTTCCAAATGATAAGAGTAGTACATTGTTCAAAAAGTTTAGAGTACACTTATTATCAAAGTATTTATACATTATGCATGGGGTCTGTGGACCCCAGGTTGGGAACCCCTGCAATAGAATCATAAAACAGTACAGTGCACAAACAATCCATCGGCCCACCATGTGATACTGACCTTTCTGCTCACCAACATTTCTCTCACTTGCCTGCATTATCCTTCTATCCCTTGCTTATTTAAGTGCCTATCTAAATGTCTCTTAAAATATTGTAATTGATCCCACTATCTCTGGCAGTGAATTCCAAAACATGCTGTAAACAAAAAAATATCTCCAATCACCTTTAAAATTCCCTAATCTCATCCTCAACCTATCTCTCTTGTTTTTGATACCCCTACCAAGGGAAAAGGCCTCTTCTAATTTTATATAGGAACCCAAGAACACTACCTCACTACTTTTTTATTTCTGTTATTTTGCATTACTTAACTATTTAATGGACATATACTTAATTTTTTCCCTATATTTATTTATCATGTATTTCATTGTACTGCTGCAGTAGAGTTAGCAAATTTCATGACATATGCTGGTGATACTAAATCCTGACCTAATATCCTGTGAAATCATTCAACCTAAAGTTATTAGCCTACAACCATCGGACTCCTTAACCTGAGTGGATAACTTCACTCACCTCAACACTGAATTGATTCCATAACCTACAGACTCACTTTCAAGGACTCTACAATTCATGTTCTCAGTGTTACTTATTTACTATTATTATTTTTTGTATTTGCACAGTTTGTCTTTTGTACATAGCTTGTTATTGCGTGGAGTTTTTCATTGATTCTGTTGTATTTCTTTGTTCTACTATGAATCCCTGCAAGAAATTAATCTCATGGTGACATATATGTAGTTTGACAATGAATTTACTTTGAACTTTGAATCCCGTGTCATTTTCTCTTCTGCAGCCACATCTTTCCTATAGCGTGGTAACCCAGTACACAGTAGTGCAAATGCAAACTAACCAGCATTTTGTACAGTTGAAACACTATTCTTAAAAGGCAACACACACCAAATGCTGGAGGAAGTCAGCAAGCCAGACAGCATCTATGGAAAAGAGTACAGTCGACGTCTTAGCCCGAAATGTCGACTGTTCTCTTTTCCGTAGATGCTACCTGGCTGGCTGTGTTTCTCCAGCATTTTGTGTGTGTTGCTTGGAGTTCCGGCGTTTGCAGATTTTCTCTTGTTTGTACTTAAAAGTCATTTATTTTTATTACATTTGTAAAGATATCCTTAAGAACCAGTTAATGAAGATTAGATTTTGGATGATCTTGGACTGCGGTTATTCAAACTGGATGTGGTTTGTTGCAGTAAGAGTTAAGAGTTGGTTCACCTAATGCTCGAGCATTACAATGACAAATTCTCCTCTGGGGAAACTGAATTTCTACTATAACTGAAGTACCTGTTCCAGAGCGATGATGTAAATGGAGCCTCAATAGGTCCCATTATTATTGGCATCAGCTGTATTGAAGCTTATGTGGCCATGTAAGATTTACTGCTGTTTCTGTAATTTTTCTTATTAAAATCAATGGTTTATAGTAAATCAGTAATCCTATTACAAACTTGCACAGGATAAAATCGGTTAACTTTAATTCCCAGTAGCATGGTTTATACATGAGAACTGCTTTCTTGAGAGCCGTACTGTCATCAAATAAAGGTCAGCCTTGGTAAAATTAATGGCAAGTTGGTGTTGGTTTAGTACTGACATTGGTTTTGACACATGCTGCTATAAATTGGAGGCAGAGTCACATTTCTTTTTCATCTGTTTGATTGAGATCCTATTTTTCCCCTACCTTGAAGTGTTCCATAGCCTTGCTTTGTGGTTTTAGAATGATTGTCTCCTGCTGTTTGTCCATGGTCTCTTTCCCATCATTTGTTGTCTGGCTTTGAAATGTTGACAGCTGATAGTCAAGCACTAAAAGGCAAAGGAGTCCACTTGGGGAAGTGGAGTGAGCTAGTATCCATTCTATCAATCACCGTGTTTTTTCTCAGCATTTCTAGCAGGAATATGTTATAAATTTTTTCTGCCTCACAGAAACCAGGCATCGTCTGATAGCTATTGCAGCCATGAATTTTATATAATTCTATGCTTCAGGAAACATCTAATTGTTTGAAAAGGCAGAAGATGCACATGGATATCACATATCTTACACTGAATCATACGGACAGAGGTTTCTCTTTCTTCATCTCCTTTTGCAAACTTTATCTGTGAAATTCATTGCCACAGGTGGGGTAGAAACCAAGTCATAGGGTATATTTAAGGCTGATATTGATAGATCCTGGATTAGTCAGTGCATGAAGGGATGCAGGGAGAAGGCAGGAGATTGGGGCTGAGAGGGGAAAATGGATTAGCCATGATGAAATGGTGGAGCAGAGTCGATGGGCTAAATGGTCTAATTCTGGCTCTTGTGTCTTAGTCTTTTGATCCTACAAACATTTTAAAACCCAATCGGCCACTTTGTGTAAGGAACTTGTACGTTCTTCCTATGCTCTGTGCAAAACTCCAGGCTGTTCACATGTGTGCAATAAAACTCAGAGATTTAAGATGAATGGCTAGTTGGTCTTTTTTTTGTGATGACAGGTATCAGCCATGTTTACATGAAAGTTTCTGATCTTTTCCTGATATTTTCCCAGGCCAAGTAGAGGCAGCTCATTAGAAATTGGTCAAACTAAGCTGACTTTGTGAGCACAAGGATAGATTTGTACATGTGAAGTGATTAATTTGAGCAGCTGAGGGCATCTTAATGCAATGCACTATTGTGTATTAATTGTATTAGGTGCTGAGCATAGATGCAGTTTTCCATTTTAATTCCATGGCAGCATGGTTTTGTGTGAAGTTGGATGGGGGGGGAAGGGTGAATGAAGTGACAAGCTGGGAGGTGGTAGATGGCAGATATCAAGGACTGAAGAAGAAGGAATCTGATGGGAGACTGGGCCATGGGAGAACAGGAAGGAAGAGGGTCACCAAGGGATGTGATAGGCAGGTGAAGAGAAGAGCAGAGGTAAGGGGAGCCAAAGAGGAGAATGGAAAAAGACGGAAGGGGAGCTGGAAAAATTATCAGAAGTTGGAGAAATTTATGTTCATGCCGTCAGGTTGGAGACTACACAAATGGAATATGAAGTTCAAAGTAAACTCTATTCAGAGTACATACAGTGGCATGCAAAAGTTTGGGCACCCCAGTCAAAATTTCTGTCACTGTGAATAGCTAAGCGAGTAAAAGATGACCTGATTTCCAAAAGGCATAGTTAAAGATGACACATTTCTTTAATATTTTACGCAAGATTACTTTTTTAATTCCATCTTTTACAGTTTCAAAATAACAAAAAAGGAAAAGAGCCTGAAACAAACGTTTAGGCACCCTGCATGGTCAGTACTTAGTAACACCCCCTTTGGCAAGTATCATAGGTTGTAAACGCTTTCTGTAGCCAGCTAAGTCTTTCAATTCTTGTTTGGGGGACTTTCGCCCATTCTTCCTTGCAAAAGTCTTCTAGTTCTGTGAGATTATTGGGCTGTCTTGCATGCACTGCTCTTTTGAGGTCTATCCACAGATTTTCGATGATGTTTAGGTCGAGAGACTTTGAGGGCCATGGCAAAACCTTCAGCTTGCGCCTCATGAGGTAGTCCATTGTGGATTTTGAGGTGTGTGTAGGATCATTATCCTGTTGTAGAAGCCATCCTCTTTTTATCTTCAGCTTTTTTTTACAGATGGTGTGATGTTTGCTTCCAGAATTTGCTGGTATTTAATTGAATTCATTCTTCCCTCTATTAGTGAAATGTTCCCCATGCCACTGGCTGCAACACAATCCCAAAGCATGATCAATCCATCCCTGTGCTTAACAGTTGGAGAGGTGTTCTTTTCATGAAATTCTGCACCCTTTTTTCTCCAAACATACCTTTGCTCATTGCGGCCAAAAAATTCTATTTTAACTACATCAGTCCAGAGGACTTGTTTCCAAAATGCATCAGGCTTGTTTAGATGTTCCTTTGCAAATTTCTGACGCTGAATTTTGTGGTGAAGATGCAGGAAAGGTTTTCTTCTGATGACTCTTCCATGGAGGTCATATTTGTGCAAGTGTTGCTACACAGTAGAACAGTGCACCACCACTCCAGAGTCTGCTAAATCTTCCTGAAGGTCTTTTGCAGTCAAACAGGGGTTTTGATTTGCCTTTCAAGCAATCCTACGAGCAGTTCTCTCAGAAAGTTTGCTTGGTCTTCCAGACCCTCAACTTGACCTCCACTGTTCCTGTTAACTGCCATTTCCTAATTACATTACGAACTGAGGAAATAGCTACCTGGAAATGCTTTGCTATCTTCTTATAGCCGTCTCCTGCTTTGTGGGCATCATTTATTTTAATTTTCAGAGTGCTTGGCAGCTGCTTAGAGGAGCCCATGGCTGCTGATTGTTGGGACAAGGTTTGGAGTCAGGGTATTTATAAAACTTTGAAATTTGCATCACCTGGCCTTTCTTAACAATGACTCTGAACAAGCCATCGCCCTAACAAGCTAATTAAGGTCTGAGACCTTGTTAAAAGTTATCTGGGAGCTCAAATCTCTTGGGGGTGACCAAACTTTTGCATGGTGCTCCCTTCCTTTTTTTCACTCTAAAATTGTACAAAACAAAAATAATATACTAATCTTGCTTAAAATGTTGAAAAGAATGTTTCATCTTTAACTTTATGACTTTTGGAGATCAGCTCATCTTCTACTCAACTATTCACAGTAACAGAAATTTTAACCTGGGGTGCCCAAACTTTTGCATGCCACTGCATATGTCCTCACATACAACCCTGAGATTCTTTCTCCTATGGGCATATTCAGTGTTGCTCCTCCAACTTGAGAGTGGCCTCATTGTGGCAGTGGAGGAGGAGCGTTATTCAGTCATGGAGGTGCTTATGTTACAAGATAAAGTACTTAGTTGCACTATTTACAGTAAAACAAGCCGATGCTGCTGCTGTGAGAATGTTTATGGTGATAAATTGCAATCGTGAAGTAAAAACTAAATTGGAACTGGAAATGAAATGCTTGAGTGCTTTTCTAAATTAGGCCCAGCCAAGTGAAACATGATAGGCATTATTTTGCTTTTATTTTACATCTGTTACAGGGCTTGGCTTGAGTTGCAAATGTGTGTCAAGCCAAAGTCAGCCTCGGGTAAATGTTTCACCTAATTTGATGCAACTTGAGTTGGCTTTAAGTACGAGCACTGATTGTCAAGTGCCTATTGAAAACTATAACCAAGCTTGTTAAAGGGAATATGTCTTAATGAAGTGGTACATTTATTGTTCGTAGAAAAGAAATGTAATGAAATGTGGTCTTGTCAACTTCACTGCTGTATGCCAAATACTGTTTGGATGGATTCATAAAAGAACGTAGAACACAGAGCAGTACAGAACAGGAACAGGCCCTTCAGCCCACAATGTTGTGCTGAACCAATTGAATTAGTAATCAACTGGCCACTTAAACTAATCTCTACCGCCTACACGATGTCAATATCCTTCCATTTTACTCACATTCATTTGCCTATCTAAATGTTTCTTAAAAGTCCCTGATAAATGTTATGACATATGCCAGTGATATTAAATATGACTCTGATGTATCTGTCTCTACCACCAACCACCCCAGTTAGTGCATTCCAGCCACTCACTACTCTCTGTGGTTTTAAAAATAGTCACCCCTCACATCTCCTTTGAAATGACCTCTTCTCACTTTAAATGCTTGCCCTCTGGTATTAGACATTTCAACCCTGGGGAAAAGATACTGTCTGTCTACTCTATCTATGCTTCTCATAATCTTATAAACCTCTATCAGATCTCCTTTCAGCCTCCACTGCTCCAGAGTAAACAACCCAAGTTTGTCCAACTCTTTGTCATCTATCCCTCTAGTTTGCAGGTGTTTTGTAAATAACCACCCTATACAAATACACCTGTTAGTGTGCAGTAAAACTCGGGTTCAGATTCAGATTTATTTATTGAGCCATAAAACGGAGTAGACCCTTCTGGCCCTTTGAACTGTGCAACCCAGCAACTCCTGATTTAACCCGAGTCTAATCACGGGACAATTTACAATGACCAATTACCCTATCAGTGGACTGTGGGAGGAAACTTACGTAGTCACGAGACTAACTAGCCTTTCATCTTAAATCTCTGAGTTTTATTGAACAGCTTGGAGTTTTGCACAGAGCATGGGAGAATGTACAAACTCCTTACAGACAGCGGCGGGAATTAAACCTGAGTGACTGGTACTGTAAAGCATGGAGCTAGCCACTTCGCTACCATGCCACTATGTTACACAATTCAATATTCTTGCTGGGTATATTTAATGGAAAAAATGTTGACCTTATTTTCATTATTTAAGTACTGTGGTACTGGTAAAATTCTCGATGTAGCATCACAGAGGAGATTCTTTGGGAGGACAAGTGTATGTTACTGGCTTAGGACAGTTAAGTTACTGTTAAAGCTCTTCCTTGGGTTAAATTGGCAAACTTTGGTTAAAGTGATTTGGTGAAGGAGTAATTTGAAAGTGTTTAGAGATGTTGTGACATATATTTGCTTCCTGGAAAATTAATATATTGAATAATATATGTAAAGCATTTAAATTTAATCTTCCTATCTTTACAAGTTTTGCATTTGAAACAATTCTGTGACCTAACAATCTCCAGTTTAAGGAATTTTTCATGTCAAGCAACTTCACTGAGCAGCCACTGACAATTTACTCTGTGACCTTGGTAGATCACAAACTGCTTTGGCAGAATTGTTACTTGGTATGATCCTTCCGATTTTTTTTATATGCCATAATTTGCTTGGAGTATTACCACAGGGGAGTACTAGTTTTTGTTTTAAATTTCGTGCTGAGAAGAGAACGGAAAGGAAGGTCAACTTAAAGATTTCCACTGGCAGATTGATTTTAGCTTCAGATTGATTTTTGGCTCCTTGATGTCCCTACATTATAATAGGTTCCTAATTACATATGTAGATTATATGCTGCACAAAATATAGCAGAGGGAGAGAGAAACTGAGTCAATGTTTTAAAGCAATGATCTTTCATATGATTTAGGAAAAGTTTGAAAAACAAATTAATTTTAAGTCGTAGAGTAATGGAGGGAGAAAAGGGAATACCTAGCAGAAAGTGAAGACAAAAGAAATTGAATGATACAAGTTGTGGTGGTGTTGGCTGAGAGAAGATGGTGAAGATGATGAAATGATGCAAGTGGTGGTGGTGCTGGCTGAGAGAAGACGGTGAAGGAGATTGATGTGAGTGGTGGTGCTGGCTGAGAGAAGACAGTGAAGGAGGTTGAATGATGTAAGTGGTGGTGGTGCTGGCGTAAGATTACAAATGATCTGGAAAAAGGACAAGTAAATTTTAAACAAAATGAAGACAGTAGAAAGATTTTGGAAATGGGATGCAGAAGATGAAATTGCTGGAAATCTGAACTAAAGGTATGCTCAAGATGCCCAGTAAGCCTGGTAGCATTTGGATCCTCAATGTCCTGACCTACAGATCACAGTCAGTAAGGATAAGCAGCAACATCTCCACTATGATTATTCTAAACAAATGTGCTCCACAAGGTTGCGTCTTCAGCCTCCTCTACTCTACCCTCTGTACACTCACAACTGTGTGGCTAGATTCTACTCTAAACAGATTTGCAGATGATGCCACCATAGTGTGCTATATCTCAAATAATGATGAGTCAGAGTACGGGAAGGAGATAGAGAGCTTAATAATATGGTTTCATGACAACAATCTTTCCTTCATTGTCAAAAAAAGCTAGTCATTGACTTCAGAAAGGGGGTGGTGCACAAGCTCCTGTCTACATCAATGTTGTTGAGGTTGAGAACTGTAAGTTCCTAGGTGTGGACATCACCAATAGCCTGTCCTGGTACAACTAGGTTAATGTCACTGCTGAGAAAATTCACCAACATCTCTACTTTCTCAGAAGGCTAAAAAAATTTGGCATGTCTCTGTCTACTCTTACCAATTTTTTATTGATGCATCGTAGAAGGCATTCTGTCTGGATGCATAACAGCTTGGTATGGCAGCTGCTCTGCAAAGAGTTGTGAACGCAGATCAGCTCATCACAGGAACCAGCATCCCCTAACTGGCTTCTGAATATACTTCCTGCTGCCTCAGTAAAGCCTAATTAAAGACCCACCCACTGTAGACATTCTCTCTTCTCCCCTGTCCCATTGGGAAGCAGATACAAAAGCCTGAAAGCACATACTGCCAGGTTTAAGGACAGCTTATATCCCATGGTTATCTGACCTCTTGGTCGTGACATCAATGTGGTTTTACTAGGAAAGGCTATTGGTGGAGGGGAAGAAGCTGTTTCTGAATTACTGGCACCTGTACCTTCTGCCTGATGACAGTATTGAGAAGAGGTTATGTCCCAAATACCTCTTTCTTGAGACATCACCTCTTGAACATGTCCTCAATGGTGAGGAGGTTTGTATCTGTGATTGAGCCGGCTGTGTCTACAACCTTCTGAAATCTCTTGCAAAAATTTGTATTGAAGGCTCTGAATCAAGGCAGTCAGAATGCTCTCCACCATGCATCTATAGAATTTTGCTGGAGTCTTTGATGGTATACCAAGTCTTTCTTAACGAGCTGTTAGTATGCCTCATTGTGATTGCATCAGTGTATTGGGACCAGGTTAGATCCTCTGAGGGCACTCAGGGACTTGAAGCTGCTCACCTTTTCCACCACTGATCCCTCAATGAGGACCAGTTTGTGTTCTCCAAATTTCATTTTCCTGAAGTCTACAATTAGTTCCTTTTTCTTGCTGACATTGAGTGTGATGTTATTGTTGCACCACATATTCTGGCCCCAACATAGCAAACCCATGATACTCAGCAGAAGAACAGAACATAACAGAATTTATCACAATATAGTGCATGGAATAGAAAAGGTTTAGAGGGCAATTGCCAAATGGCAGATGTTATCAGCTCACTGGGTAACATCTTTGGCATGAAGTATTTCCCATGCTGTATGACCCTATGATTCTAAACTTTGAATCTGCAAGGTGAAGGGAAAATGTGCTAACCCATTGCTGCATGTAACTTCTAGATTCAGAATCAGGTTCAATATTACTGGCATATGTCATGAAATTTGTTATTATGCAGCAGTATATTAAAATACATAATAAAAAGCTGTTGATTACAGTGAGAAGTATATATTTATTAAAATAGTTAAATAGTACACAAAGAGAAAAAATGTAGAGAGGTAGTGTTCATGGGTTCAATGTCCAGTCAGAAATCAGAGGAGAAGAAGCTATTCCTGAATCGTTGAATGTGTGCCTTCAGGAAACACCACCAAACTTCACTTGTGGTCTTAATCCAATTTAAGCTTTACTGGCTGTTTATTCCTCTCCATAGATGCTGCATGATCTGCTGAGCCCCTCCAGCATTTTCTGTGTTGCTCTGGATTTCCAGCATCTGCCAAATCTCTTGGGTTTATACATTGTTACCAACCTTTTTGAGTATGGAAAAATACTCAACTGTTCCAAAATAGGCAAAAATATTTTGAATATTTTGTTTTAAAAGTGGAAATGTTCAGGAAAGTATTGAGGAGTGACTATGCACTGCAGCCTCACTGTGTTCACGTTGTTTAATGTGTTGCCTCAGATGAATTTCAAACCTAGTTCACCTGAATGATACTGTCTGTACTGTTCTGCTTAAGTTCCACAAGGTGGCTATGGAGACTTGTAGATGCAGACCCATATTAAATGCAGCACCTTGCCATACTTTGAAGTAATTTAGAAAATTATATACCTACTTAGATTAGTCATTTAGAAAAACTGCCTTGATGGAATTTCTCACTTTATGACTACTTGGAAATTTTTTAGTCAAATTTTGTTGATATCTTAAACTAATCTGACAACAAAAACAGATTAATTTTAAGTTGTGTGGCAAAAGCACAGTGGAAATAAGTGTGTGGAACAAACTGTGCAGTTACTTAATCGCAGTATTAAAGAGTAATATGGAAGAGATCAGAATCACGTTTAATAACACTGGCATATTTTTTTGAAATTTGTTTTGCAGTCGCAGTATGGTGCAATACAAAAAAACTATAAATTACAATAAGAAATATTTTTCAGAATTAAGTTTATTATCACCAGCACATGTTGTGAAATTTAGTAACTTAGCAGTTCAATGCAATACATAATATAGAAAGAAAAAAATAAGTATATCAATTACATTAAGTATATATGTATAATAAATAGATTAAAATAGTGCTAAACAGAAATAATATTTAAAAACCAGCATCTGCAGATTTTCTCTTGTTTGTGACTTTAAAAAAAAGTGAGGTAGTGTTTGTGAGTTCAATGTCCATTTAGGAATCAGATGGGAGAGGCCAAGAAGCTTTTCATGAATTGCTGTGTGTGTGCCTTCAGGCATCTGCATCTCTTCTCTGATGGTAACAATAAGAAGAGGCATGTTCTGGGTGATGGAGGTCTTTTCTGAGCACTGCTCCTTGAGGATGTCTTGGATACTACAGAGGCTAGTACCGAAGATATATTGTATATATCGTCGTCATTGTTATGTGCCATGCCATATTCTGTGGGCAGTCATGGTATCCGTGACCATGATTGTTCTTGGCAAATTTTTCTACAGAAGTAGTTTGCCATTGCCTTCTTCTGGGCAGTGTCAGTGACCCTAGCCATTATCAATACTCTTCAGAGATTGTCTGCCTGGCGTCAGTGGTCACATAACCAGGACTTGTGATAGGCACCAGCTGCTCATACGACCATCCACCACCTGCTCCCATGGCTTCACATGACCCTGATCGGAAAGATTGGTTTGGGGGGGGGGGGGGTGGCTAAGCAGGTGCTATACCTTGCTCAAGGGTGACCTGCAAGCTAGCGGAGGGAAGGAGTGCCTTGCACCTCTTTTGGTAGAGATGTACCTCCACCCCGCTACCCAACTTTATATAATATATAAATTTAAATAAGAAGGTCAAAAAGAGAGCAAAAAATTAATGAGGCCGTGTTCTTGGGTTGGTTCATTGTCATTCAGAGATCTGATGGTGGGGAGAAGAAGCTGTTCCAAAAACCTTGGTTATCTGTTGAAATTAAATGGAAAAAAACAATGGTACTGTTCACCTAGGGGTAGGTAATTACTCCCCTCAAACATTTGCATTAGCTGACCACTCATACCATTGTTGACATCTAGCCACAATCTATTAACTCAACTAGATTAGTTCATCTATATTAGAAAAATGTACCTTTTAATGCAAAGTTGTAAACACATCTGTTTATTCCAGTGTTAATGTCTTGAGTTGTGGTTGCCATTTAAATTTAAATTCCACATTTTAGGGAATGAGAAATGCAAGTGGTGGAAGTGACTGGAGAGAAACCCAGTGCAAACAATGACCACAATTTGGTAAGCTTTAAATTAGTCATAGAAAAAAAAAGCGGCTCAAAGGGCAGCGATATGGATTTTGGGTTGTTCGGGATCGGACGTCCGTACAAACAGGAGGCATGAAAGCCAGTTAGTCAGCGAGCTTGGAGTTCAGGCTCCTGTTGTTGGCTAATCCATTAGTTGATACTAAAGGTTGAAGTTCAGTGGTTGATTGGAAGTCCAGAAGTCGAATCCCGATGGATGTACTGGAAACCGGAGGCCTGTCTGTGTGTGGGCACAGCTGGGAAGGAGGAAAGGGGCTGTTTTGCTATGGAAGTTAACAAAACGTTGTTTTGGGCTGAGACCTTTCATCAGGACTGGTTAGAGCATTGGCTGGTTGGTAGGAGGCAGCGAGTGGGAATCAAAGGATCCTTGTGTGGTTGGCTGCCAGTGACTAGTGGTGTTCTGTAGAGGTCGGTGTTGGGGCCACTGCTTTTTATGCTGTATATCAATGATTTTGTTGATGGAATAGATGGTTCTGTTGCCAAGTTTGCAGATGATACGAAGATTGGTGGAGGGGCTGATAGTGTTGAGGAAACAGGCAGGCCGAAGACATAGACGGACTAGGAGAATGGGCAAGAAAGTGGCAAAAATGAAATACATTGTTGGAAAATGCACGGTCATGCACTTTGGTAGTAGAAATAAACGTGTGGACTATTTTCTAAATGGGGAGAAAATCCAAAAATCTGAGATGCAAAGGGACTTGGGAGTCCTTGTGCAGAACACCATAAAGGTTAACTTGCAGGTTGAATCGGTGAGGAAGGCAACTGCAATGTTAACATTCATTCCAAGAAGTCCAGAATACAAGAGCAGGGATGTGATGCTGCGGCCTTATAAGGCTCTGGTGAAGCCTCACCTATGTATTGTGATCAGTTTTGGGCTCCTCATCTAAGAAAAGATGTGCTAGCATTGGTGAGGGTTCGAAGGAAGTTCATAAGGATGATTCCAGGAATGAAAGGGTTATCAAATGAGGAATGTTTGATGGCTCTTTGTCTGTACTCACTGGAACTTAGAAGGATGAGGGGGAATCTCACTGAAACCTTTCAAATGTTGAAAGGCCTAGACAGAGTAGATGTGGAAAGGATGTTTCCATTATGGGCAAGTCTAGGACAAGAGGGCACAGCCTCAGAACAGAGGGGCATCTATTTAAAACAGAGATGCAGAGGTATTTCTTTATCCAGAGGTTGGTGATTTTATGGAATATGTTACCACATGCAGCTGTGGAGTCCAGGTCGTTGGGTGTATTTAAAGCAGAGATTGATAGGTTCTTGACTGGACATGGCATCAAAGGTTATGGGGAGAAGGCTGGGAACTGGGGTTAAGGTGGGCAAAAGAAAGGATCAGCCATGATTGAATGGCGGAGCAGACTCGATAGGCCATATGGCCTATTTCAGCTTCTATGTCTTATGGTTTTATTTAGTGCCCCAAATGGCCCTTCCAGTTGAGGCACACTACACCTGCGAATCTTTTGGGGTTGTCTACTGTATCCAGTGCTGCATCCTCTATATTGTTGAGACCTGACGTAGATTGGGGGTCTGCTTTGTTGAGCACCTTCGCTCCATCCACAAAAAAGCAGGATTTCTCGCTGGCCAACCATTTTAATTTTTTTCCCTATTCCCATTCCGACATGGATGCCTTTTCTGCCACATTGAGGCCACTCTCATCTTGGATGAGCAACACCTCGTATTCCGTCTGGGTAGCCTCTAACCTGTTGAATTGAGCATTGATTTCTCCAACTGCCAGTAATTTTTACCCTCCCCCTTTCCACTCTGGTCATTCACCTCTTTTGTCTATCCTCCTATCAGATTCCTTCTTCTCCAGCCCTTAACCATCTATCACCTCACAGCTTCTTACCTCATTCCCCCTCACCCCTCCCCTACCTCCATCTGGCTTCACCCATCACCTTCTAGCTTGTCCTCTGCCCCCTCCTCCCACCTTTTTATTCAGACATCTTCCCCCTTCCTTTCCAGTCTTAATGAAGGGTCTCAGCCTGAAGCAGCGACTGTTCATAGATTATGGACTGATTTAGCTGCAAAATTCCAATATGTTTTTCCAATTTATAGCCACCATTTTCTCTTCAATTTGGGTCCTGAATTATAATTGCTTAGCTGTTTTTTTTCTTGCCTCATTAAGAAACTACAAAGAAAATATTAACTTTCATTTTCAGTATTTAATTAAAAAAATCATTAGGTGACATATATTTAGACTGACTGACTCTGCAGCTTACTCAGTAGAATCCAGATGTCTACATAAAGCAGTAATTTTCCAACTTTCTGCCTAAGTAACATTTTCCAAATATTGACAGTTAACTTCTGAAAGATCATTTAATCTTCACAAAGAAAGAAAATCTTTTAACCACAGCACCTCATGTTTCACTTTAGAGCTCGGTGATCTCTTTGATGTCTCTGGTTTGTAATGCAGACTGAATGTTTTAAGATAGCTTTGTTACGAAATAGTGATTTACATTGCATTATTTCAAACTCGTTATTGCGGGTTGTGGAGAGAGGGTTGTGAGAAATCATGGTTAAGAAGACAAAGGTCAAGAGGTAGGAAGAAAATCTGCCACAATCATACCGGGGTGCTCCCCTTTTATCCCTGCTTTTCTCCACCACATTGTTTTCCTCTCTCACCATCTGTCACCATCTGCCAGTTTTGAATTTTGCTGCTGGAAATGGCCTTTTACTGACTGTACAAGAGTGAATGTAGTTTCTTGTATTTACATGTTGTTAATGATTGCATTAAAACATCCCTCAAGCAAGATTAAAACCCATTCTGCTATACATTTTTCTTACAACTCTACCACTAGGGATTTCCTAGATGCAGTGCAATTTTATCCTCTTATACTGCTGTGTCCAATAATAATTCTAGGAGCTTTTTTAGTTTTATATTCTCTTATTGCTAATTATTGCTAATTGTTTTCTCCTGTTTTTTTTGCCTCCTATAAAAGCAATTATGTTTTTTTTTGTAGAATCTCTTGTGTTTATGTTTTCCTGTAGAGCACTGATCTCTGCTTCATGTTATGAGGTTTCACAACTGCATATAATATTTGAATCAACTCTAACTTTTTAAATATAAAACCAGTATCTTGTAGTGTCCATATTGCACCATTCAGGAATTCTTGTGTTCTTTTTTAACAAACCTGTATATTAAAGGGGGTGGCACGGTAACGTAGTGGGTAGCACAATGCTTTACAGCACCAGCAACCTGGGTTCAACTCCCTCTGCTGTCAGTAAGGAGTTTGTACGTTCGCTTCATGACAGTATGGTTTTCTATCAGGTGCTTCGGTTTCCTCCCACAGTCCAAAGACGTACCAGTTGGTAGGTTAATTGGTCATTGTAAATTGTGCTGTGGGTTAAATCAGGGGTTGCTGGGTGACATGGCAATAAATAAATAAATACTGCACCATGCAGGAATCTGATCTAAGGGGAGCTCTTGAGTGTGCAGTTACAAAGGACTAATTAGCATGTAGAATAAAAAAAAGGTAAGTATGAATAGCATTGAGTTCCCTAGCCTTTGTGTGTTGCATTATGAGGGTCTGATTGGCCAGAGTTTAGCTATTCCTAAGCATAAATACAACAGCATCAGTGCTCTATCCTTGGGATATCTCTCATAAGCACTGGCACAGAATATTAGCAGCTACAGGTCATAGAGCAGCAGTAGACCATCTGGTCCGTCGAGCCTGCTCTGCCATTCAGTGAGATCATGGCTGATCTGGCCATAGACGCTTCTCTACCTACCTGCCTTCTCCCCATAACACTTAGTTCCCCTACTATGCAAAAATCTATCTAACCTTGTCTTAAATATATTTACTGAGGTAGTCTCCACTGCTTCATTGGGCAGAGAATTCCACAGATTCACCACTCTCTGAGAAAATCAGTTCCCCCTCATCTCTGTCCTAAATCTACTCCCCCAAATCTTGAGGCTATGTCCCCTAGTTCTCATCTCAACTACCAGTGGAAACAAATTCCTCACCTCTATCTCATCTATCCCTTTCATAATTTTATATGTTTCTATAAGATCTCCTCTCATTCTTCTGAATTCCAGCAAGTACAATCCCAGGCGACTCAATCACTCCTCATAGTCTAACCCTTGGAGTCAACCTGGTGAATCTCTGCACTGCTTCCAAAGCCAGTACAGTATATCCTTCCTCAGGAAGGAGACCAGAACTGCATGCAGTAGTCCAGGTGCAGCCTTACCAGTACCCTGTATAATTGCAGCATAACTTCCCTGCTCTTAAATTCAATCTCTCTGGCGATTCCTCATAGCAAAGTACAGCACATAAACGGGCCCTTCGGCCCATCTAGTCCATGCTGAGCCATTTAAACTGCCTACTCCTATCAATGTGTGCTGGGATCATAGCCCGCTATACCCCTACCATCCATATACCTATCCACACTTCTCTTGAATGTTGAAATCGAGCTCACATGCACCACTTGCACTGGCAGCTCATTCCATTCTCTCAACACCGTCTGACTGAAGACAATTTTCTTCATGTTCCCCTTAAACATTTCATCTTTCACCCTTAACTCATAACCTCTAGAAAGATGCTTACACAAGTTTCCTGGTATATTTATTCTTCAAGGTACAGCTTGGAGTAGGCTGTTCCGGCCATTCAAGGGATGCCACTTAGCAATCAACACAAACAAAATGCTGGTGGAACGCAGCAGGCCAGGCAGCATCTATAGGAATAAGTACAGTCGACGTTTCAGGCTGAGACCCTTCGTCAGGACCCTAGCAATCCCCTGATTTAATCCTAACCTAACCATGGAGTGAATTGCGATGACCAATTAACCTACTAATCGGTATGTCTTTGTGCTTGGGAAGGAAACTGGAGCTCCCGGAGGAAACCTGTGGAGTCATGTGGAAAATGTACAAACTCCTTACAGGCAATGGCTACTGTTTAGACTCACCTAGGGATGGTATAATTTCTGCTCTCATTATTCAGGTCACCACTGCAGGCCTGGAGAATCTATCCTTTGACATCTCAGGTATCCTCTTCATGGCTTTTCATTATGTAGTTATTCATTACTACTAGAAAGACCAAAGTAGATTTGACATGTGAAGGGGTTATTGTATAGAGAAGGTCCCTTTGGAAGCACTCCAATGATATCAACCTCATTTTAAAAAAAAGAGAGAATTTGAGATGCAGTGAAGCAGAACATTTTTGTTTTCATTGGTTCTTTAGCCTTTTCTGGGTAGGAGATGTCTTACTGTAATTTTGGATGGTGGAGCATAAGACAGTGGAGCAGAATCAGGCCATTCAGCCCATCATATTTGCTCCACCAGTCCATTATCCCTGTCAACCCCATAGTCTTGCTTTCTCTCCATAACCTTTGATGCTTTTACTAATCAAGAACCTATCAATCTCCACTTTAAGTATACCCAGTACTTGGCCTCTGCAGTTGTCTGGCTAACAAAATTCATCTGTTCTAAAGGGATGCCCTTCTATTCTAAGGCTGTGTCCTCTGGTCCTAGACTCCCCCTCTATAGGAAACATCCTCTCCGTGTTTCATCTGTCTAGGCCTTTCAATGTTTGATAGGTTTCAGTGAGAACCCCCCTCCCCATTCTTCTAAACTTCAGCGAATACAGGTCCTGAGCCATCAAACGCTCTCTTTCTCAGGATCGTTCTCATGAGCCTCCTCTGGAACCTCTCCAATGCCAGTACATCCTTTCTTCGATAAAACGCCCTTACCTATAGCTTAAGCACACACCTTCTTCATAAGTACTATTTTTAAAAGCTGATTTGTGAATTGTGTTCTGTAAATTGACGTACATCCATGGATCTCTAACTTCCAAAAGTCCATAGCAACTGTGCAAAGTTGGTTGTGTGCGGCAAATTCATTTGTTCAAAAATTTGAATTACCCAGTAATTTCAAAGAATGGTATGAACGCAAGCAAAATCTGATACAAATATGTCAATGGACGGAGATACTTGAAAACCTATAATAACTCCAGGGCTACTACTTTGAAAAGCTTTGCATATTGCTAGAATGAAAAATTAACAGCAGGCATGAAATGAAGTCTCAGTTTATGTTCATTGTCATCACGATCACAGTTTTGTAATGAGATTCCCTAATGAGTCTATACCTGGGAATACTCATTGAATAACCAAAAAGGGTTCATGGTGCTAAGGTTCACTCTTCCCAAGTAACTGATTGTACACTAGAAATATTAAATATGCAATTGTAAAGAAGGTAAAACTCAGTAGAATTTAAGATACTCTTGATACTCCTGGCATGAAATGCCTTGCCCCCTTACAGGAAAGCTCTACCATGAATTCTTCTCTGAATGTTTGAGATACTTTTATAACTAACAATGTTCTGTTAGGGATTCATAATCATCATTATGTGCACTGCCATATAATGTGAGTGATCATTGTCTTTTGACCACAATTGTTCTTGGCAAATGTTTCTGCAGAAGTGGTTTGCCATTGCCTTCTGGGCAGTGTCTTTACAAGATGGGTGACCCCAGCCATTATCAATACTCTTCAGAGGTTGTTTGGCATCAGTGGTCACATGACCAGGACTTGTGATGTGCATTGGCTGCTCATACGACCACCCACTCCCATGGCTTCATGTGACCTGATCATGGTGGGGGGTGGGAGCTAAGCAGGTGTTACACCTTGTCCAAGGGTGACCTGCAGGCTAGTGGAGGGGGAAGGAGTGCCTTACCACCTTTGATAGAGACGTATCTCCACCCTGCTACCTGAAGAGAGATTGACACATTAAATTGCGCTATTCCAGGGTTGTTACTTTGGCTCATCTACTTTGCCTCTTTTGTTGTCTTTATTCAGTTCTTGAGGCAAAAATGAAACCAGTGAATACTGGCCTCTAGTTTTCACTTAATAAGTGGTACTGGACACCAATGTGGTGTGCACCTTTTGTTATTTTGCCTAATTGTTCCTCATTTGTCATGTAAGTAACATACTTTATTTGGTCAAGGCTGAAAACTAGAGGACATGGGTTTAAGTTGAGAGGATGGGAGGTTAGAGGGAATTGAGAAGTAAATTTTTCACACAAGGAGTAGTTGTTACCTGTAACAAGCTGATGAAGGCTGGAACAGTTTCTTTACTGCCCCTCACTGTGTGTGTGTGAAGCTAAAAAAAATCACTTGAGCTGAAAGCTTTCTTCAGTATTTCTAATGAGATCTTATTTTTGAAAAGATATTTGTTTCAAGGGCAGATAAAGAAAGGATAGAAATGAATGTCTTTCCACTTTGTGCTTCAAGTTAAAATCTGAATTAACCTATGTAGGAAATGATTTTAAAAAACAACTTGCCCAGAGAAATGATGCTCGTACAAAATAAATTGCGTACTAAATGAACTGTGCCTCTAGAGGCCACAACACTTCCCACCTGGCAACCATGGGATGTCAGCTTAACTACTGAAACTAAAAGTCAGATGCTCATTTCATTAAGTCTTTGGCAAAAGAAGGGCAGTCTCAGAGACTAGTCTTGAAAGCCTTATCACATAGTTTCTAACTGTTCTTGTTTCAAGAACATCAGCCTTGATGACATACTTGCTTGTGGTAATATTTGATAAGCAGAGTGATGACACAGTGTTCACCTAGAATGACAATTGGGTGAGGTACCTAAGAGTCAAGAAAGAGAAAAGAGTTCACTCGGGTAACTTTGGATTCGGAGAGTTTCTTGCTTTGTGATGCACTGCACTTCCTTTGTCCATGAACCTTTGCCCAGTTCAGTTTCTCTGTGCTGAGAGGGCTCATCTTTCTTCAGGTTTGAATCTGAAGTGGAAGATGCAAGTTCAGGAGGAGGACTGGATGAAGTACGACAGGAAGCTGGTTCCTATCTTTGTCGCTTTGATATCATCCTCTGTTGAGCAACCATGTCATATCTGAGGACTTTCACCAATGGTTCTTCAGTCACCGTCCTAGACAACCAGCTACTTCATACACCTTTGCCTCTGCAGCCTCATCTTCACGCTCCTACTTCAGCGCACTCAATATAGCCTCAACATTAGCTTTCTCCATGTCTATACGAGTTTTCTCCATTTACATTTCAACTTCCTGCTTGACATTCGCTGCTCTCATTCTTGTCGCTTCAGTTCTAGCACGGACTCGTGCTGCAGTTATGCTGATTGTGGTTTTGCTTGAGCGTCACGAAGGTGCAATCAATGCATCATGTTCTGACCTGACTTCCAGGGCTTGGCGATCGATGTTGCTCGGATTGGAAGCTGACATTGTAGCGTACGACATTCAGATGTTTATACAAAGCGAATCGCACCTCTAGAGGCCAGAACAGTAACCAGGTAGCTGAATGAGCAGGATTTATAGATATATGGAGTAATGCAAGCAGGTGCCATTAGTATAGATGGGTATGATGATTGGCGTAGGTTTGATGGGCTGAAGAGCCTGTTTCTGTGCTATACAATACTCTCACTCTAATAATATCTCTGCTCATCTCAAGTCTGGTTTCTCCAGCTATTATGGTGCATACTTTCCTGTACTGAATTTGAACCAGGTGCAAACTATTGTGTTATAGAACATTATAGCCCTGTGCAGGCCGCTCAGCCCTTGATGTTGTGTGCTGACCTTTGAACCTACTCTGAAGGGCAATCTAACCATTCCATCCTCCACAGAATACCATTTGTCTAACATCCATGCACCTATCTAAGCATTTCCTAAATACACCTAATGTATCTACCTCTACCACCACCCGTGGCGGTGTGTTCACACAGGCACTATCCTCTGTCATCTCTGCTATACTTTTCTCCAAACACCTTAAAGTTATGCCCCTTTGTGTTTGCCATTTCCACCCGGGAAAATTCTCTGGTATCCACTTGATCTATGTCTCTTATCATCTTGTACACCTTTATAAAGTTACCAGTATGGTGCATTCTTCCTCATTTCCTTTCCTCAAATTACTGCAGTCCTTGATGTGGGTGATCAACACACTGACGCTTGTTAGAACTGTCCTTGCTTAGTTTCACTGTATTTTTGTTGATCAGGGACATGGCACTGTGCAGTGGTGTTCTCTCCAACTTTGTCACTTGAGATTGCATTCTGCCTCTTTGTAAAATCATGTGCAGACATGGGGCTAGCTTCACTTTCAATCTCTCTCAATCTATCTCTCTCTCTCTATCTCTCTCTCTTATATATCTGCTGTGTTTATGTTATGACTTTGTCCAATGTCTATTTTTGATTGGATTATGGATAGGAAAATAACCATCTTGGGGCCAGCCATGCACTTGATACCTTAATTTACATTTAGTTTCCATCCCTTTCTCTAACTGAAGTCAGTCAGTTTGTTCCCTAGGCATCTTGCTCAGTACAAATTAAGCTTCCAACTACATATCATCTTCCCATAGATGGTCTACTTTCACCTGTATAATATTATTTGCATATCTACCTTAACATATTGGCATCTTCCATGTTCATCTACGGAATTATTCTCCCAATCATTTTCCATCTTTCATCTTCAGCTTTTTGGATGGTGGGTTGGAGATACATCTTGACCAAAGGCAGTGTAAGGTGCACCTTCCCTCCGCTAGCCTACAGGTTACCCTTGGGCAAAAGGTGTAGCACCTGCATAGCTCCCCCATCAGGGTTATGTGAAGCCATGGGAGCTGGTGGTGGATGGCCATATGAGCAGCTAATGCATATTACAAGTCCTGGTTATGTAACCACTGACGCCAGGCAGACAATCTCTGAAGAGTATTGATAGTGGCTTGGGTCACCCGTCTTGTAAAGACACTGCCCAGAAGAAGGCAATGACAAACTACTTGTGTAGAAATATTTACCAAGAACAATCACAGTCATGGAAAGACCATGATTGTCCATGTCATATGACACAGCACATAACAAAAGAACGAATCTTCTGCTTGTCCAAAACTTCTGTTGGTAGTCTTTATCAACAATCCCAATTTACCTCTCCTTCCTAGGAGTTGTATAGGATTACATTTGCCATGTTGTTTAATTCTTTGCTTGGTCCATAAATGCAAGTTGCTGCAGCTAATAATTTTTCCTGGTCTAAACTGCAGAGCACTGAGTTTTTATGAATCCCCTACCTCTGCTCCAATTCCTTACAAGCACAAATGGTGAGGTAGTGTGAACGTTCCATTGGTGCTTTGCCAACCTTTTGTGGGCTGTACAGGAATCTCCTGTTGACAGCATAATATGTCTCATCGCACTTGTGTCTTACATGTCTTGAAAAGGAATCTGTTGCCTAGAGTGCCTTTAAATATAATTTTTGAGTGACTGACTGATAAATTTGTATTGCTTATTTATTTGAGGCCAAGAATATAAAAGCAAAGATATTGCCTGGATTGGGGAGCATGCCTTATGAGAATAGGTTGAGTGAACTCGGCCTTTTCTACTTGGAGCGACGGAGGATGAGAGGTGACCTGATAGAGGTGTACAAGATAATGAGAGGCATTGATCATGTGGATAGTCAGAGGCATTTCCCCAGGGCTGAAATAGCTAGCTCAAGAGGGTATAGTTTTAAGGTGTTTGGAAGTAGGTACAGAGGAGATGTCAGGGGTAAGTTTTTTTTACACAGAGAGTGGTAAGTGCATGGAATGGGCTGCCGGCGGCGGCGGTGGAGGCGGAAACAATGGGGTCTTTTAAGAGACTCCTGGATGGCTACATGGAGCTTAGAAAAATAGAGGGCTATGGGTAAAGCCTAGGTAGTTCTAAGGTAGGGACATGTTCGGCACAGCTTTGTGGGCCAAAGGGCCTGTATTGTGCTGTAGGTTTTCAATGTTTCTATATGATGATGAGATTTTCTAAGGCATTGGTCTGACCACATTTGGATTATTGTGAGCAGTTTTGGACCCCCTGTCGAAGATGGGATGTGCTGGCATTGGAGAGGGTCCAGAGGAGATTCGTGAAAATGATCCCAGAAATAAAAGGGTTAATATATAAGGAGTGTTTAATGGCTCAGGGCCTATTTGTTCAAAAGTTCAGAAGAATGGGTGGGGGCTCCTCATTGAAACCTATTGAATATTGAAAGAGCAAGATAGAGTGGACATGGAGAGGATCTTTCCTATAGTGGAAGAGTCTTGGACCAAAGGGCACAGCCTTTGAATAGAAGGATGTCCCTTTAGAATAGAGATAAGGAGGAATTTCTTTACCAGAGGGTGGTGAATCTGTGGAATTCATTACGACAGTGGATGTGGAGGTCAAGTCATTAGGTATACAGTGGAATCCAGTTAATTGGGCTACATCAGGATCAGTACATTCTGCTCCAGTTAATTGGCTGCCCAAATAACCAAAGTTTCGTGGAAACAGTAAAAAAGGTATAAAATAAGACAAACTACCAATTATCTGAGTAACAAATTATGCATTTAAATGTGATACAGAACATATTATAAAACTACCAATACTGCTGGTGGTTATCCTTCAAATCTGATGATGACAGGAAACCTGTGCGGCAGAGTTTTTAAAGTGGAAAAACCATTATATGGGGGCAGTCCCACTCTCTTGACCTCAGATATCCAGATCCAGTGATATGAGTAGACGTCACTACTGGGGTCTGGTTACAATGGATGACCATGATTTCTTCTGTGCCTTTTCATGCTCTTTCTTCTCCAAGAAGTATCACAGAACTGCCTTCCTGGCCTTTGGATTTCACCGTAGATCTCATTTGTCCAGTCTGTTGGAGCTGACTTTGCATTCTAGGACAAGCATGTTTCTATTTCACCAGAGTATGACTCCTGCCATTACCCTCACCTGGTTTGGCTTCTGTTGCATGCAAATAGCTACTTGGAGCCACAGGTGAGAGCTGAGTGTCTGATGGGGACAAAAGATAGCAGTCTAGATGATTATCAATACCTTCAAATTCTTCATAGTTTCTAACTTGTTGAAGTAGTGAAATCATTTCAGTTTCATTCCTGGCCGTTTTCGGCATCTCCAAGCCTGAATGCACGAAAGCATAGTAGGCGGAACAGTCCTGAATAGTCTTTCTGCTTATTACAAACGAGAATATCTGCAGATGCTGGAAATCCAAGCAATACACACCCAAAATGCTGGAGGAACTCAGTAGCCCATGCAACATCTATGGAAAAGAGTACAGTAGACGTTTTGGGTCAAGACTGTTCATCAGGACTACTTATTTACTGCTAAATCTCTGTATTGTTCTCTATGCTTTAGTGCTTCAGCATTCTCTTCAAAGTGGGAAATTAAAAGTAATACTGACTGCAGCAGCTATAAAATTCCCAAAGAACTTAATGCCTTGATACAACTGTGATCAGTTTGAATTAATGCAGACTGCCACTGGCTGACTAAAAAATAAATGCAATTTTAATTTTCCTTAAATTACAAAAATTGCTGAATCAAACATGAAAAAAATGTGTTATCTTTTGATGGCTAAAATTGAGAGAATCTAATTTTTAGACCATAAGACCATAAGTCATAGGAAAAGAATTAGGCCATTTGGCCCATTAGGTCTGCTCTACCTCTCAACCCCATTCTCCTTCCTTCTCCCCATAACCTTTGAAACCCTTAGGAATCAAGAACCTATCAACCTCTGATTAAATATACCCAATGAAAGCATCTGTAGCAATGAATTCCACAGATTCACCACTCTCTGGGTAAAGAAATTCCACTTAATTTCTGTACCAAAGAGATGACCTTGTATTCTGATAAATCTAGGCTTCACTTTCTTCTAACCTCCAGTTATTTCTCCTCTTGTATTCTTAGAGGTTATTATGTGATGACTACATTCACCTAGCCACAATATGTATGATTTGATGGTGGTAACTGTTGGCAGACAATGCATCTGTATTGTGATTGTATTCATCAGCTCCAGGTCTTTTTCAAGTAGAGCAAGGGTTCCCAACCTTTTTTTATGCCATGGAGCCTTAGCATCTTGGAACCCCCTGCATTAGGGATTAAGTTTGAAGTTGAGCAGGAAAGCCTCAACATTGTTCTTCCTCTTCCCTACTGTGTATCAGATTAAACTTGACAATCAGTAAATAATTCTCTTAAAATTTTTGATCTCTTTTTAGACATTATTGGAGCTGATGACATTCCAGAATACACTGGCCCCAGGAATGTAGTTCGATGTTACCCATGGACCATAGATAACAAGTATTACACTGCGACTGTTCAGCTGTGTGTGGTGTCTGACAAATTCAAAGTGACAAAGGAGATTGCTGACTTGGTGGAGGCCTTTGTGATTTACTTTGACAGCACAACGGTAAGGAAAACCTGGTTCTTATTATATCTTTATTACCTCTGAGGATACAGTATTACTTGTGTCCTGTGTACTGTGTGGGGATCAGGGAGCAGTTGACGGCAAGCCATATCAAAAGTACTGAAATTGCAGTTTCTTAATTTGCAGTCTGTAATGCAAGTGTAAGCAGCTCCAATTTCATTTGACCATTTTCATTGAAAATGTGGGAGGTGTAAAGAAGTGATAAATTGAACTTGAACTGTGCAAATCATTTCCACTAAACCACCCATGTTTAAAGTAAACTTAAATCTTAGACCACAGTTAGTCTCCTTTGCAGCACAATATTGCTTACTCCAGATGTACTGAGTGCCAGTATTATAATCTGGCATTTGAATTCACTTGGGGAAACTTAGTGAAGTTACACTGTTTATACTAGTGAGCAGCTAAATTAAACACCGATGTTTTACAAAGAAAGTCCACTATTATTTTACTCACATATGCTAGATTTTTTTCCCACTTCTTTTAGCCAATGTTCTCCCAACTTCTTCGGAAAGCATTGTTCCACGGTTACTCAATACTCACAGGTTCTTTGTCCTTCTAGTGCAGGGGTTCCCAACTTGGGATCCACGCATCCCTTGTTAATAGTAAGGCTGATTGGCATAAAAAAGACTGGGAACCCCTGTTCTAGTGAATCTCAATTGCATGTCAGCAAACATTTTCACTGCAGGAAGCTGGAGCCAAATCGACTATGGTGCTCTCAGAATCAGAATTAATATCACTGACATATCAACTTCCCCTTCCTGAAGTCCATATTCAGCTCCTTGGTCTTACTGATGTTGAGTGCAAGGTTGTTCTTGTGACACCACACAACCAGCTGATCTGTCTCACTCCTGTATACCTCCTTGTCACTGCTTGAGATTCTCCCAACAACAGTCATGTCATCAGCAGATTTATAGATGTCATTTGAACTATGCATAGCTGCATAGTCTTGAGTGTGAAGAGAGTGGAGCAGTGGGCCAAGCTTGCATCTTTGAAGTGTGTCGATATCGATGTCAGCCAGAAGGAGATATCACTTCTGATCAGCACTAACTGTTTCATGACATCTGTGTTAAGCATGGACTTTTAAGAGGGTGTTGCTGGATATATTTATCTATACCCAGGAAAACTGTTATAAATCTCTTCCTTTTTGCTTTGTTGAGATTGAGTAATTCACCAGGTAGGATTCCTAGTATCTACCATGACTTAATAATTGAGACAGCTTGAACAATCAGGCTGTTATCTCTAATAACAGATTACTGTCATAGCCGAGAGTACAAGGATTAGAGTCAAGAGCCTATTTATACTTTATGCTCTTGTTTGTCCAAATCAATTTTCTATAGATGGAAGGAAATTGGAAAATTTTGTCTTCTACTATTTTGTGATCTGATTGAGAACAGTAAACAGGTTGTTCTTTTTGCATATGTTTGTCCTCAGTCACGATGAAAGCTTTTTATCCTCTGTCAATAATGCTGCACTTCTAAAGTGTACAGCATAATTCTGCTGCTGCTACTCCACGCTCACACTTTACATGACAAAATAAAAATTGGCTTAACTGTTTAGAAATCATTCTAATTCCACATTTTTAATATGTTCTTGGGTGAAATCTTGATGCTGTTAACTTTGGTTGTTGTTGGAGTTCAAATATTTATATCCAATGGTGGGTACTTCTCTAAACAATACAGCATAGAGCAACTTCATTGTTTCCGTCAAGCTGCCCAACAAAGTTTCCTCGAACTGCTCTGCATAATATTGCAGTTTCCCAGTTTCCGTTGAATTTATCAGAGGAAGTGATTTATTTCAAGCTGGCTATTTTATGTTCTATCTGTGTAGAATTCCAGAGAACCAACTATTTAAAGTGGCAAGGTAGTGCCACAGTTAGCATAATGCTATTTCAGTGCCAGCGACTCGTGTTCAATACTGCACCTGTATGTAAGCAGTTTGTATGTTCTCCCTGTAATTGCCTGGGTTTCCACTGGGTTCTCCAGTTTCTTCCCATAGTTTAAAGACATATGGGTTAATAGGTTATTTGGTCAAATGGGTGTAATTGGGTGGAGCGGGCTCATTGGACCAGAAGGGCCTGTTACCTTGCTGCATTTCTAAATAAAATTAAATAAATTAGCTGTGTTTGGGTGGGGTGAAAGTGTAGGAATTTCTTACACATTGCCAATGTTAATATTTCTTCATGTTTCAACTTTGACATACCTTTTGATATTAATTTGAAATGTTCTTTTTTCCCCAGAGTTCTGGTCTTGATGAAGTATCTACTTGGCTTCCTCTAACTCAGGAATGGTCGCCTGAAGTTTTGATTCTGGTGTGTGACAGGGTTTCAGACAATGGTATTCGCTTGGTTTCTACTTTTGACATTAAATACAAATTTGGTATATTGAGATGATAATTTGTACTACGATCTGTTCTCCCTCTCCCTCTCCCCCTCTCCCTCTCCCTGTCCCTCTCCCTCTCCCTCTCCCCCTCTCCCTCTCTTTCTCTCGTCCCAAAAAGGAAACAGTTTAATGAACAAAATGCATTATACAGTTTGGTACTTCATTAGTTTGGAGGGAATATTTTCAGCTTTTTTCTTCAAAGTTCAAAGTAAATTTATAAGCAAAATACACCATATACAACCGTGAGATTCTTTTTTTTTTGCAGATAATCACAATAAATACAAGAAACACAATGAAACAATGCATGCTCCCAACAGGATGAACAATCATTGTGCAAAAGATAACAAACAATGTAAATAAAGAAAGAAAGGGGATAAAAGAGATAGCAAATAAATAAACAAACTTTAGATATTGAGAACATGACATGAAAAGTCCTTGATTTGTCTGTAATTTGTGAGAACAGTTCATTGATGGGGCAAGTGAAGTTATCCCCTCTGGTTCCAGACCTGATGGTTGAGGGGTTATAACTGTTCCTGAACATGGGTGGTGTGGTTCCTGAGATTCCTGTAACTCATTCCTGATGGCAGCTGTGAGAAGAGAGCATGGCTTGGATGGTGAGGGTCCTTGATGATGGATGCTGTTTTCCTGCGGATGTGCTCAGTAGTGGAAAGGACTTTACCCACGATGGACTGAACTGTATCCTTTACATTTTTTAGGCTTTTCCATTCAAGGAGATTGGTGATTTCATATCAGGTCGCATATGACCAGTCGGTATACTCTCCACTGCACATCTATGGAAGTTTGTCAAAGTTTTACATGTCATGCTGCATCATTGCAAACTTCTAAGCAAGTGAAGACGTTGCCACCAATGCCACTTACTTGTGACAGCTGAAGATCATGAACATTCCTTTCACAGTTTGATGCTAATGACTTCAACCTCTCTTGAGATATGAGTATCTTTAATTGTAGGACATAGAGGTCCATGGCCTACTCCACTGCCATGATGAGGCTACACTCTAATTCCATTTGGATAGCCTGCAACCTGATGGCATGACCATTGATTGCGTAACTGCTGGTAATTTCTCTCCCCTCTTATTACTTTTTTTTTCCATTCCTCCTTCTGGTTCCCTTCTTGCACTTCTCCTCAACTGCCCATCACCACCTCCTTCCTTTTCTCCTCTGGCTTATTGCCCTCTCTGGTCAGATTCCTTTTTCTTCAAACTTTTACCTCTTCCATTTATTATCCCCCAGCTTCTTACTTCATCCACTCTTCCCATGCACTCACCTACTTTCTGCCTCACCTATCATCTGTCAGCTTGTGCTCCTTTCCCTCCCATCCCCCCAACCTTCTTACTCTGGCTTCTTCCCCCTTTCTCCCCAGTCCTGATGAAGTTTCTCAGCCTGAACATCGACTGTTTATACCTCTTCATAGATGCTGTCTGCTCCGCTGAGTTCCTCCAAAACTTTGTGAGTGTGTGTCCCTCAATTATAATACAGTCACTAAACATCAATCACTGTCTGGACTTGTACAAAGGAATGCCATTTGAGGGTGGTACTGTTGCTCATCAAACCAAACTCAGCAATGTTTGGCATAAACAAGGAAAATTAGAAAAATACATTTTAACTTTACTTCATATCCCTTATAACATAATGTGATTTGAACATTGTTTCTTTGCTTTTATTTCCAGCCAAGGTCAGGGTGAGGATCATGTCCGAACAATATTACTTTGTCATAGCCAGTACTATGGACATGTATTACTGCTACTTAGAGGAAAGCAGTGCTCACATTTTGAAAGGCATCACTTTTCCTTAGGATCATACACAAGCGTTAAATTAATATTTGACCATGCTATTAGTAATTCTTACGTGTTTTGATTGACAACATCCATTAATAATCCAATAACATTCAGTAATTCCCCAAACAGACATTTTATTCCAAGCTCTATCACAGGAAGAGATTCCCAGGTGGAGAGAGGAATCCAATTGAAAAATTGCCTATAGCTTTCTTGAAAAAAAACATGACATCCCCATTGAATGTTGAGAATCCCTGACTCATGATTGCTCATAGTGGAGAAGGAGTGTATTACATCCATGTGTCAGAAGCACTCAAAAACCTTTTGAGGGCTTCTCAAATGGTAGAAGGAATCTATCAACTCACAAGCCACCAAGTTTATTGGGCACCATCTATCCCATCTGCAGAAGCAGTCATATTTGGCCTCAGCAGTCACTTCGGAACCCACAAAACTACTGAAAGCAATTCATTTTCTGTTTTGAGCATCTGCCTGCCTTTTTTTAAAAAAAGATAAAAGAAGCACTAAAAAAAGTGTTGAAACCAAGAATATTCAAGCAAAATATGTACTTTGCCTGGAGATGGGTCATGAGCATATTGCTTCTCTCCAATTTAGGTGTTGAGGATATAAGTCCATGATCAACTCCATTATTTCTCTCTGATTGAGGTGTCAAGCAAGGTTGAAGTTCTCGAGGACAGGAGTGGAGGACAGACGAGTGTTTGGCGCTGTCTGCCTGCATCTGACCAGTCTTTCTCTCTCTTACTAGCTGCTTCAGAGGAAAGTGCAGGGTTCTTGGGATCCACCTCCCCAGGATTTATTGGTGAGGCTGTGGACCCATTTTGGGGAACTTTGAGGTTATGTTGCATTAGTTCCTAGATTCTGGTTGCTCTTTTTCTGTATTTGAGCAGTTTGATTGGGGCAATCAACATGGACTGGGGCGCTTCAGTGAAGAATGGCCCTGCAGCCTGCATTGGCTAGTGGCACAGCGTGGTGCTGGACTGAACTAGACTGAATGCTACTGGTTTAATGTTTGATATTCTATGTGGTGGTCGCTCGCTTTTTGCTGTTTGCACAATTAGTTCTTTTTCATGCGTTGAGTGATATTTTCTTGAATGAGTTTCATGGTGTTTCTTTGTTTCATGGCTGTCTGTGGAAGAATAGATCTAAGATGATAAATGTACTTTAAATCTTAAATGCAAGCACGAATAAGGTGATCACCTGAACTTTTGGTAGTTAGCTGGAACGACCAAAGGAAAAGGGGGAAAGCTCATTTTATAATTGGAACACAATTTTTTCTTCTAAGCCACTCACTTGTGTGTGGGCAGGCAGGGACGTTCCTAGTCCGGTGCCCGTAATACCAATACTCCATCTTAGCTTAGACAGGACATTAGATTTGTTTTCCCCTCCAAATTGGAGGCATTTATTCATGTAGGGAAAAATTCTACCATGGTAATCTATGCAACTCTCTATACTTCATAATTAGATATTTTACTTAGCCTTTTTGCTGAAGGTTAGAACTTAGAACAGGCCCTTCTGCCCATAATGTTATGTTAAACCAATTAAATTAGTAATCAAATTGAGCATAATTGAGAGCATCCTGACTGGCTGCATCACTGCCTGGTATGGGAACTGTACTTCCCTTAATCACAGGATTCTGCAGAGAGTGGTGCGGACAGCCAAGCGCATCTGTAGATGTGAACCTCCCATGATTCAGGACATTTACAAAGATGGGTGTGAATAAAGGGCCCGAAGGATTGTTGGGGACCCAAATCACCTCAACCACAAACTATTCCAGCTGCTACCACCGGGAAACGGTACCGCAGCATAAAAGCCAGGACCAATAGCCTCTGGGACAGCTTCTTCCACCAGGCCATCAGACTGATTAACTCACACTGATTTGAGTGTACAGTCGGCCCTCCTTATCCGCGGGTTCCGCATGCGCAGATTCAACCAACCACAGATCAGGAAAACCCAGAAATTCTCTCTCCAGCACTCATTGTTTGAGCATGTACAGACTATTTTTTCTTGTCATTATTCCCTAAACAATACAGTATAACGACTATTTACATAGTATTAGGTATTATAAGTAATCTAGAGATGATTTAAAAGTACAGGCAGTCCCTGGGTTATGAACAAGTTCCGTTCCTGAGTCCATCTTTAAGTCGGAACAGGTACATCTGGTATTATTTAGCGTCAAACGTTTTTCTTAGTATTTAGTATATATTTTACCTTTCTATGCATATAAAACACTTAAGAAACACATGTATTTCAATAATTAAACCACTGCGTTGCTTAGTAATAATTGTAGCTTTCATCAGGGCAGGGCCTTTCACATGCTCCATTAAAATTGTTCCGATCATTGACTGATGTAGCCTAACGCTTTTCCAATGACCAATGGCGTTTCACCTCTTTCCGATCGCTTTATTACTTCCACCTTATTTTCAATCGTGATCATGATTATTTTCGTGAACAGAAACACTGTGGTTTCAGAGCTGCGCCGGGTCCTAAAGACCACCGCTCTGAGACAGTTTAAATAAAGTCCGGTGTTCTGCTGGGTCCTAAAGACCACTACACTGAGACAGGTTAAATAAGGGACTTGAGCATCCGTGTTTTTTGGTATCTGCGGGGGGGGGGGGGGTCTCGGAACCAATCCCCCGCGGATAAGGAGGGCCGACTGTATTTCTATGTTATATTAACTGTTCTATTTATTATAAATTACTATGATTGCACATTGTATATTTAGATGGAGATGTAACATAAAGATTTTTACTCATGTATGTGAAGGATATAAGAAGTAAAGTCAATTCAGTTGAATTCCTTCCATTTTCCTCATATTCATGTGCCTGTTTGAATGTTTTTTAAACGTTCCTAATGTACAGCATCTGCCTCTACCACCCCAGGTAGTGCATTCTAGGCATCCACCACTCTGTTTAAAAAAACTTGCCCCTCATGTCTCCTTTGAAATTACTTCCTCTTACCATAAATGCATGACCTCTTTTATTAGACATTTCAACCCTGGAAAAACCCTGTATTTGCAGTTTGTTGTCTTTTGCACATTTGGTTGTTGTCCTGTTGGGTATGGCCTTTCAAAGATCCTATTTTGTTTCCGGTATTTACTGTGAACAGGAAAGTGAATCTCAAGGTTGCATACGATGACATACATGTACATTGATAATAAATTTACTTTCAACTTTGAGTTTAAATTGGAGGCGTGTTGAAACTGGGAGCATGTGTATTTGAGTGGAGTTGGGATTGATTTGGTGAATTACATGGGGGATAAGATGCAGGAAATCTGGATGAGCTTGTTTCTGGAGGAGTGTAAAAGATAGAAAGCCAACCAGTAGTGTACTAGAACAGTCAAATTAGGTGCAGCATTTAATTATTTAAATAGAAAATGTAATCAGTTCAGAAATTCACTGTTTTTAAATGGCAAATGAAAATTCAGTACAGTGCAGGAACAGATCCTTTAGCGAACAATATCGGTGTCAACCATAATGTCAATTTAAACTGCATATTAACTACACATGTCTATATCCCTTCTTCCCCTACTGTTGCCTGGCTGTCAAAATGCTCTTAAACGTTGCTCTCATATCTGTGTCTATGAACTCCCCTGTGTGTCCATTTCAGCCACTTGTCACTCTTTTCATTTTAAAAAAGCATGCCTCAGAAATCTTCTGTAATCTTTTCCCCCTCTCTTACAGCTATGAACTTGAGTATTTTTCATTTCCACCTGTGACGGCTGCAGTTACCAGCTGCACCATCAACTGGGCATATTAAAGTGTCCTGTAGCCGACCATCCTCCTGATAACCTGGCAAACGATTGAGCTGTTGCATTACACCAGCCAAAGTACAAACCCCATTTCCAGAAAAGTTGGGATATTTTCCAAGATGCAATAAAAACAAAAAATTGTGATATGTTAATTCACGTGAACCTTTATTTAACTGACAAAAGTACAAAGAAAAGATTTTCAATAGTTTTACTGACCAACTTAATTGTATTTTGTAAATATACACAAATTTAGAATTTGATGGCTGCAACACACTCAACAAAAGTTGGGACAGAGGCATGTTTACCATTGTGTTACATCACCTTTCCTTTTAATAACACTTTTTAATCTTTTTGGAACTGAGGATACTAATTGTAGTAGATTTGCAATTGGGAATTTTGTCCATTCTTGTTTGATATAAGACTTCAGCTGCTCAACAGTCCGTGGTCTCCGTTGTCTGATTCTCCTCTTCATGATGCGCCATACATTTTCAATAGTAGATAGATCTGGACTGGCAGCAGGCCAGTCAAGCACACGCACTCTGTGTCTACAAAGCCACGCTGCTGTAGCCCGTGCAGAATGTGGTCTGGCATTGTCCTGCTGAAATAAGCGTGGACGTCCCGGGAAGAGTCGTCGCCTTGATGGCAACATATGTCTCTCTAAAATCCTAATATACGCCTCAGAGTCAATAGTACCTTCACATACATGCAACTCACCCATGCCGTGGGCACTGATGCACCCCCATACCATCACAGATGCTGGCTTTTGCACCTTTCGCTGATAACAATCAGGATGGTCGTTTTCATCTTTGGCACGGAGATCTCGATGCCCATTTTTTCCGAAAAGTAGCTGAAATGTGGACTCATCTGACCACAGCACACGGTTCCACAGTCTTTCGGTCCACCTGAGATGAGCTCGGGCCCAGAGAACTTGCCGCCGTTTCTGCATAGAGTTGATGTATGGCTTCCTCCTTGAGTAATACAGTTTCAAGTTGCATTTCTGGATGCAGCGACGGACTGTGTTAAGTGACAATGGTTTTCCGAAGTACTCCCTAGCCCAGGTGGCTATAATTGTCACAGTACCATGACGGTTTGTTAGGCAGTGCCGCCTGAGGGCTCGAAGATCACGCGCATTCAACAGTGGTTTCCGACCTTGCCCTTTACGCACTGAGATGTCACTGAATTCTCGGAATCTTTTCACAATATTATGTACTGTAGATGTTGAAAGACCTAAATTCTCTGCAATCTTGCATTGGGAAATGTTCCTTTTGAACTGACTAACAATTCTCTCATGAATTTTGGCACAAAGGGGTGAGCCACGACCCATCCTTGCTTGCAAAGACTGAGCCTTTGATGGACGCTACTTTTACACCCAGTCATGATACCTCACCTGCTACCAATTAGCCTGCTTAATGTGGAGTCTTCCAAACTGGTGTTACTTGAATATTCTGTGCACTTTTCAATCTTATTTTAACTCTGTCCCAACTTTTGTTGAGTGTGTTGCAGCCATTAAATTCTAAATTTGTGTATATTTACAAAATACAATTAAGTTGGTCAGTAAAACTATTGAAAATCTTTTCTTTGTACTTTTGTCAGTTAAATAAAGGTTCATGTGAATTAACATATCACAGATTTTTGTTTTTATTGCATTTTGGAAAACTTTTCTGGAAATGGGGTTTGTAGATGAGGCTGGATAATTGGTTTGTGCCATTGTGCCAAACCCAGAGGGGTGTTCTCTGGAGCTGCTTCATTTATGTCATTTTTTTAAAGGAGAGGAATGTTTTCTCTCCCCTGCAATTTACAATGGACTGGCCAGCATCGAATATAAACCCACAGTCAGGAGATGAGTGGTGTCTCTTGGTTTGAGGAGTATTTGCTATGTTGTTGTAACCAAGTTCTGTTCTGGTTAGCTGATTCAAGTTTGGACTCTAGAACAGTTCTGTTGAGTTTGTAAACATTTTGGGTAATAAAACCCCTATTTTTTTCACCTTTACCTGCTCTCCCAGTTTTATGCTTACCTTCATCCTTCACATCACCCTTGGTAAAAGACTCTACATTCTGCCCTCTTTATGGCTCTGATAGTTTTATATACAATCAGGTGCTTCCCCCCCCCCCCCCCCAGTCTCCTTCACTCCAGAGAAAAGAATTTAAAGTTTGTACAACCTTTTCTTGTAGTAATATTTTCTTGATTCATGCAAAGTCCTAGTGAACCTCATCAGACCCTCCCTCAAACCTCCACATCCTTTCTGTAATGCAGTGAGTAAAACTACACACAGTCCACTAAATGTGGCCCAACTAAAGTTTTGTACAGCTGTGACATTACTTCGTGATTTCATACTCAGTGTCCCAACCAATAAAGGCCAGGTTCATTTCCTAATACAATGACCCCTTTCTGTAGATAATACCATTGGGCAGGAGGTACAGGACCCTTAGGTTCCACATCACCAGGTTCAGGAACAGGTGTCTTTCAACCATCAGGCCCTTGAACCAGCATAGAGAACTTCACACACCTGAATTCTGAACTGAATTCCACAACCTACAGACTCGCTTTCAAGAACTCTACAATTCATGTTTTTATTGTTTTTGTTTTTATTTGCACAATTGTCTTCTTTTGCAGATTGGTTATTTGCCAGACTTTGTGTATATTTTTCCATAAGTTCTATTTTATTTCTTTATTTTCCTATAAATACAAGAAAATGAATCTCAAGGTAGTATGTAGTGGCATATACGGTACTTATTTTGATAATAAATTTACTTAAACTTTTGACTAGTTGGACTGTGTGTGCAGCAAACAAATTTTGCTCCATCTAATCTTCTGGTACCAGTGGAGTCCCTGTCAGTATTGAGGAAGTGAAAGCTCATTGCTTTTGCATCTTCGCATCATTTACTTTCGTATTGGTTCCTATACTTCCTGCAGACCATTGGGAGGTCTATCAATAGGGATAAACCCATCATAGTGTTTGCATCTTTCTTATTCCTGAGCTCTACCCATATTGCCTTGCTGAATGAGCCCTTCAGGCATCCTCTCCAAATGCAGTGTGAGTGACATTCTCCATGATCAGTCGTGCAACTCCACCATCTCGTTTACATCCCTCTCTGAAACAGCTGAATCCTGGAACACTGAGCTGCTATTCCTACCCTTTTCTTCACCAAGTTTCTATAATGGCAACATTGTCTTTCCATGTACTAATCTATGTGCCATGTATTTGGTTTAATTAACAGTTATACAGAATAGTTAAGTTTTTTTTTGGGTTATCTGATCACCCTTCCTCTCCTAGGGGTAAGCAGACAAGCGGCACAGCAGTGGTGTATTCAACATGGTTTTGAATTGGTGGAGCTCAATCCAGAAGAATTGCCAGATGAAGAAGGTATGTTTGCATTTTCAGAATTATTATTACAGGATATCAAGAGCTGAAATGAATAAGGAGAATTGTTTTCTTATGTATTAGAATACTTATCATCATTATGTGCCGTGTCGTATGACGTGGGCGAGCATGGTCTTCAATCCATCTTTAATCTGTGTCAGTGGGGAAGACCTCCTTCACACTGAGGTTCTTGTTCTTTTCTCAATCCGTGGCCATGATTGTTCTGGCCACTTTTTTCTACAGAAGTGGTTTGCCATTGCCTCCTTCTGGGCAGTGTCTTTACAAGACAGTTGACCCCAGCCATTATCTATACCTTTTAGAGATCGTCATGGGCTAAGCAGGTTTCCCAATGGTGGCCTGCAGGCTAGTGGAGGGAAGGTGTGCCTTACACTTCCTCTGGTAGAGACATATCTCCACCCCACTACCCAGTTAGAATATTACTGCTATAAAATCAATGGTTTGAACTGAAAACTTCATTTTGTTACAACTTTCTATGTCCATCTTTTCTGTCCAGGTGATGCTAGTTGTGATTGGCAGTGCCTTGTTCCTAGTGATCCAGTGTCTTGTGTTTGTGTACCTTCCTTAGCTGTGGAGAACGTTGCACTTTAACTTGTTTCTTTCTTAAGAAATGGCATAAGTTTTAATTCAGTATTAAACCATCAGAAACTCTGTATGACTCTTCCTCATTCTTCCTCTGTACAACTCTTCCTCATGTACAGGCAGATTTAGCCTGTACAAATAGGTTGTGTTAACTTAATTTTTTTAAATGTTGTATGTTGTTCTTGGGCAGAAATGTTTAGCTTGGCCTTTGCAAAGAGGTAATATTTACAAACTGTTTTATTGGCTTAGATGAAGTAACCAGTACTGCTGATCATGCAACAATAGGTGAGAAAGTGTGGTCATTTTTGTGGGAAGATGTGAAAGGTAATAAAGGGAAATGTGAAGTTATCTACTTTGATAGTAAGGGTAGAATATTGGTGTATTGTTTAAATAGTGTGATGTACGAGAAGCTCAGGGTTAGTATGCAAACGCAAATAGTGACAGTTATAAGGTTTATTGCAAGAGAGATTGGGTACAATTCTAAGGAAAGCTTGCTACTAATAAACAGGACAATGTCCCTCCATACCCCTACCATCCATTTACCTATCCAAACTTCTCTTAAGTGCTGAAATCGAACTCGTGTGCACCACTTGTGCTGGGACCTCATTCCACACACTCATGACCCTGAGTGAAAAAATTTCCCCTCAAGTTCCCCTCAGACTTTTCACCTTTCACCCTTAACCTCAGTGGAAAAAGCCTGCTTACATTTACCCTATCTATACTCCTCATAATTTTGTATATCTCCATCAAATCTCCTCTCAATCTTCTACATTCCAAGAAATAAAGCCCTAACCTATTCAATCATTCCACATAGCTGAGGTCCTCCAGACCCAGCAACATCCATGTAAATTTTCTTTGTAAGGTATTGAAAGGACCAGAGATTAGCCAATGCCATGCTTGGGAAGTATATCTAGTATATCAACAGGAAAGCGAGTGTGAAACAGGAGAGAGTTTACCTTTTTTAATAAAAGCATTTTAACAATGATGAAAAATCAATGATGCAGAAATACAAGAAAAAATACTGTCCATGGTTCAAAACTGTATCCAAGTACATATCTTAGCAATTCATTGCATAATAATAATGATCCATGAAATTGCAGATCCTGGAATCTAGAGCAAAAAGCAAACTGGTGGAGGAACACAGCAGGTCGTGCAGCATCAATAGGTGGGAGGGAGGAATTGTCAGAGCAGAATGGAAAGGAGAGGTAACTAATTTACATTTTAAGTTCAAAGTACATTTATAAAGAAGAGAGGGCACGCTGGTAGGTGATAGGTTCCATCAACTCCCTCCCCCCCCCCACCATTATTCCTTTGTCTGCTTTCCTATATCATCCTCTATCTTCCAACTCCTCCCCCCTTCTCCATCTTGCCTACCTTTCCTTAACCTTGGTGCACCTTTCACTCACCAGCTCCTGAATCACCTCTCCCTGTCTCTTTAGCTACCTCCCTCTCCACTCTCAGTCCTGATACAGGGCCTCAACCCAAAGCTTTGAATTTAAGAACATAGAGCAGCTGTGGAGGGCAAGTCATTGGGTAGATTTAAAGTGGGGTTTGATAGGTTTTTGATGAGGAAGGGCATCAAAGATTACAGGGAGAAAGCAGTTGAGAGGGATAATAAATCAGTCATGTTGGAATAGTGAACATTTTGCTCCTATGTCTGATGGTCTTGTTGTCTAACAGTACCACACAGTATGGGCTCTTTAGCCCATGATGTTGTGCCAAACTTTATAAACCTACTCCACGATCAATCTAACTTTTCCCTCCTACACAGCCCACAACCCTCCATTTTTCTTACATCCATGTATCTATCTCAGAGTCTTTTAAATGTCTCATTTAATGTCAAATGTCTCATTGTACCATATTTGTTTCCTGTTTTGTATTTTCCTTGAAGTTACATATTCTATAGAGGAATTTTAAATAACATTGTGAATTATTAATATCCACACAGATGACTTCCCTGAATCCACTGGTGTAACGAGAATTATTCAAGCCTTGAATGCAAATGTATGGTCAAATGTTGAGATGAAAACAGGTATGAACTACAAATTTTTAAAAAGATTATTATTAAGAGTTTAGTTGAGAAGTAGAGCTCTTCAAACTGAATCAAACTCATCAGTCCTAGATCATTACTTTGTCCCAGTGTTAGAATAATAACTATATTGCTCCAATTTCCACTCCCTTCATCCTTGGGGTATCTATGAAAATACAAGTTATGACATGAACTAGAATTGAAACCATCCAAACACAGTAGTTCCCTTGGAATTCATGCAGCCAACAAAGAGGACTTCCAACAATAGTGGAGCCTGGTTCACTGCACCTGAAATGAAAATTAACTTGGATTGTTGAATATATTTTCTTTTTGCATTAGTAATCAAGAATAAAAAGAATTAGGACATAACCTTTGAAACCTATTCTGCTATTCAATATGATCATGGTTAACCTGCCTAAAGTCTCAACCTCTCTGTCTCCACAGCCCCCAAACCATTTTTCGTACTATTTATTAGTTTTGTAATATAGCATTGTACTGTTGCCATTAAATAACAAATTTCACATCTTATAAATAATGATAATAAATCTGATCCTAATCTTTCAAAGATTTGTAGTTTGAATTTCACAGAGTGAAATTTAGTTGAATAGGTTAACACATTAACACATCTTCCACAATGTCTTTATCATGGGATTTTTAGCTTGCTAGTATTAAATGATTCCATTATCCATGCTGCCCAAGTGTAAAATAGTTGTGTCTGCTCTTCTACATTCCCCTTTCAAAGGCTGAATTTCAGTCTGTTTTTAAAGGTGAAGTTTTAAGTACCTGTTTTCTCGAATTTGTAGAAAATAATGCATGTTAGCCAGATTTTGTAAAGTTGTGGTGTCATTAAAAGTATTGCTTAAAGTCAATTTGGGGGCACCAGTCCTCAAAAATATCTAATCTACTTTTGATCAGATTGATTGATGGGATGATGATGCCCATTTCTGAACTGTTATTGTTGGGACTCAAGTGTAAGCCCACAGGCGTGGACTGGTTCAAGACAAAGCATGTCTTGATCGTAATCTGGTATACTAATATTTGATGAAACATAAAAGAATTTATGTCCACTTTTACTCTCTTAGATAGGCCTCAGGATTTTGGAATTCTCAGCAGTCTAACTGGTGTACTTGAAAACAGTGGAACTGAAGCAGAAACACAAGAAGTAAGCGATTCTGTAATAATTAACTGATGTCCAGGTATGATTGCAAACTGCAATACTGTACAAGAATTTCAGTCGATGTCCTAAAATGTCAGATATGTGGAAGAGACAATTACAATGTTTGAAAGGCATTTAGGCAGTTACTTGGATAGGAGGAGTGTAGGGGGATAAAAGCCTAGTGTAGGCAAATAGGATTAACATTGATAGGGATCAAAGAACAGCACAGTACTGTACGAGTGAGTCTCCGGTGACTTTGAATTGAGATTGTTTTAGCACACTGTCGGCCCTTTGGCCCACGATGTTCTGCCAAACTTTTAACCTACTCCAAGATCAATCTGATCCTTCCATCCTGTGTGTTCCTCCATTTTTCTTTCATCCATGAGGTGTATAAGATGATGAGAGGCATAGATTGTGTGGATAGCCAGAGACTTTTTCCCAGGGTTGAAATGGCTAACACAAGAGGGCATAGTTTTAAGCTGCTTGGAAGTAGGTTCATGGGGGATGTCAGAGATAAGTTTTTCACACAGAGTGGTGGGTGTGTGGAGCGTACTGCCAGCGACGGTGGTAGAGGCAGATGCAATAGGGTATTTTAAGAGACTCTTAGATAAGTACATAGAGCTTAGAAAAATAGAGAGCTATGCAGTAGGGAAGTTTTAGGCCGTTTCTAGAGTAGGTTACATGTGTCGGCACAACATTGTGGGCCAAAGGGCCTGTAATGTGCTGTATATTTCTATGTTCTATGTGCCTATCAAAGAACCTCTTAAATATCCTTTATGTATCCTCTTAAATATCCCTTATGTGACTAGTGGAGTGCCACAGGGATCTGTCCTGGGACCCCTGCTATTTGTGATTTTTATAAATGACCTGGATGTAGAGGCAGAAGGATGGGTAAGTTTGCGGATGACATGAAGATTGGAGGAGTTGTGGATGGAGCTGTAGGTGGTCGAAGGTTACAAGAGGATATAGACAGGCTGCAGAGTTGGGCAGAAAAATGGCAGATGGAGTTCAATCCGGACAAGTGTGAGGTGATGCATTTTGGAAGGACAAACCGGAAGAGTGAGTACAGGATTAATGGTCATTTACTTGTGTGGATGAACAAAGGGACCTTGAGGTTCAAATCCATACATCCCTCAAGGTCGCTGCACAGGTTGATAGGGTAGTTAAGAAGGCCTATGGATAGCTAGGCTTCATTAACAGGTGGATTGAGTTCAAGAGTAGAGAGGTCATGTTGCAACTGTACAAATCTCTGGTGAGACCGCATTTAGAGTATTGTGTTCAATGCTGGTCACCTCATTATAGGAAGGATGTGGAAGCTATGGAGAGGGTGCAGAGAAGATTTACCAGGATGTTGCCTGGTTTGGAGAACAAGTCACATGAAGCAAGGTTAGCAGAGCTGGGACTTTTCTCTTTGGAGCGTAGAAGAATGAGAGGGGACTTGATAGAGGTCTACAAGATTATGAGAGGCATAGATAGGGTGGATAGTCAGTACCTGTTTCCCAGGGCACCAATAGCAAACACCAGAGGGCATATGTACAAAATTAAAGGAGGGAAGTTTAGGGGAGACATCAGGGCTAAGTTTTTTTACACAGAGGGTTGTGAGTGCCTGGAATGACTTGCCAGAGATGGTGGTGGAGGCTAAAACCTCTTGGACAGGCACATGGATGAAAGAAAAATGCAGGGTTATGGGGTAGTGTGGGTTTAGTTCTTTTTTTTAAAGGATTATATGGGTGGGCACAACATGGAGGGCTGAAGGGCCTGTACTGTACTGTAGTGTTCTATAGTTCTATGGTATCTTCCTTTACATAAGAACATAAGAAATAGGAGCAGAAGTAGGCCATCTGGCCCATCGAGCCTGCCCTGCCATTCAATAAGATCATGGCTGATCTGTCCATAAACTGCCCTCATTATGTTCTCAAAGAACTCCAGTAAGTTTATCAAACAGGAACTTGCCCATTCTGAATCCATGCTGCGTCTGTCTAATGGAACCACTCCTCTCTAAATGTTTAATTATTTCTTTCTTAATGACAGCTTCAAGCATTTTACTGACTACAGATGTTAAGCTAACTGGCCTATAGTTGCCAGTTTTTTGCTTACATCGTTTTTTTAAAAAGTGGTGTGACGTTTGCTGTCTTCCAATCTGCTGGAACCTGCCCAGAGTCTAGAGAATTTTGATAAATGATTATCAATATGTCTACTATAACCTCTGCCAATTCCTTCAGCACCCTGGGGTGCATCCCATCAAGACCAGGTGACTTATCAGGTCCTCACCTCCCATTTTGTCCATAACATCCATCTTTGGCATATTAGACGTGAAGACCGACACAAAATAGTCGTTCAATGCCTCAGCCATTTCCTTATCACCCAATATCAATTTCCCCTTCTCGTCTTCCAAGGGACCTACGTTGACTTTAGCCACCCTCTTCTGCTTTATGTATTAATAAGAACTTTTGCTATCTGTTTTTATATTTTGTGCTAATTTACTTTCGTATTCTATCTTCCCTTATTTCTTGTTTAGTTGTTCTCTGTTGCTTTTTAAAGTTTTCCCAATCCTCCAGTCTCCCACTACTCTTTGCAACTTTGTACACGTGAGCCACCAGTCCTGGCAGTACTTTCCACGCACCCACCACTGTCTTGGTATTAAAAACTACTTCTGACATCCCTTCCCTATACTTTCCAATCACTTTAGAACTATACCCCCTCATATTCGCAGTTCTGCCCTAAGAAAAAGTCTGGCTATTCACTCTGTCAATGCCTCTTATCATCATGAACACCTCTATCAAGTCACTCCTCATTCTCCTTTGCTCCAAAGAGAAATGCCCTACATCGCTCAACCTGTCCTCTCTACTCCAGGCAGTATCCTGGTAAATCTCCTACACATCCTTCCTGTAATGAGGCGAACAGAACTGAACACAATAAAAGATGGCCTGCCAGGAGCGGTCAGCATGAACAAGGTGAACTGAAAAATCTGGTTTCTTTACTGTACAGTTCTGCGAATCTTTGATTTAGTTCAGTGGACCAGGCCAAGCTGTTAGGTAATATTGTAAAACATTTGCCAATCAATATTTGCAAGTGCCCTCTGGGTTTTTAAAGCTTTGATTATTGTGCTAAGCCATTAAGCCCATAAGAGACTAACTTACATTCCCAGTCAATAATGATGTAGCTGGCCTCAACTGAAGTGCTGAAAATTGACCTTCTAAACCCTGGATTATAGCAGCAAATAATTAACTAGGGTCCACACTGCTAACTGAGAGAATTTAGCTTGCTGCTGTAAAGTAGTCCTTCATTGGCTTGGGTGGAACACTGTTTCCTTGCTGTCCAACCTTGCATGTGAGCAGTGTTTGCTTGGATAAGGATCCTTACATGTAAGACCATATCACTGATCTGTTCCACTTCTCTGAGGGTCGTCACCTTGTCATGAAGTGCCTTGTGAGTTCCTGAGATCCCAAGAGTGATGCTGCCTGGAGTTTAGCCATCTTGCATTTAGCTCCTGGAGGGGTCACCCATAGTTCTACGGTCAAAGGGGAGGATCCAGACAAAGTGATTCAACCAAGATCTCAACGGTGGAACTGGCAGAAGATGATAACACATCACAACAGCAGTGAAAGTGGAGGAAGGCTGCAGCAGTAAAGACCCCTGGCTGTCCTGCATTCAATGCCACTGGACCCTGATCCCGATCTATTAAGGACCACATGATGGCTACCCATGCATCATGTTAAACAACGTCTGTTAAGTGTTCTCCATTAAGGGAATCTGCCCTGACATCCCAGAGCAAGTCTTGTGGTGAAGAGGGCACGATTAAGAGGTCTGGAAGGCCCTCACCAGAATATGTGCATCTCAGATCAGCCTCTACAGCCACCCGAGGACCCACCAGTAGGCAGCCCTTAGGACAGGGGTTCCCAACATTTTTTATGCTATAGACCAATTCCATTAAGCTAGGGGTGGACAATGGACCCCAGGTTTGGAACCCCTGCCTTGGGAAAATGTCATACTCGACTCAAATGATCAGCAATGCTATTACTAATCTATTGGATCTGAGGCTTATAAAAACTAGTGTTAATGTCTGTGTCTATGAGGTTGTTACCAATAAATTGAGTAGAATATTCTTGAACTAAAGAATGATTAGAATGTGAAAGTTGTTACTGCTTTGAGTTTCGGTTAAGCTGAATAGCCTGATTCTTTGCTGTTTGTATTTTGTGTAAGTGTGTCTTTCTGTTGTCAAATACTGTTGCCCAATAAAGGGTGCATTATATGACAAACTTAATGCTATATACTTAACATTGTATATATCTGCTCCTGAGTGATCCACTCAATCACTATTCTGTTTTCTCCAGTACCACAGACTTACAGAACCTGATGATGAATCACTTACAGAGGACACCAGTAGGACGTCTCCTCAGACGGACAGTGTTATAGGTATGCTATATCAAATCTCTTCTTTCCACCCCCCCCCCCCCCCCCAGAGTACTGTTAACTTAATCAGTATTCAGTTGATGTTCTCTCTGCTTGTTTTGTCTAGCAGATCCAACATTACACTTGGATATCCAAGAGCTTGCCACTCTTACTACAGGCGAAGTTGATTGTGAAAATTTTGAGCGTTTATTTGAAAAGCTTAAGCAAATGAAAGGTGGGTCTTGCTTTGGAAACAGTTTTCACAAAAATTAAGGAAATTCCTCTTTCTGTGACCTGCCTCAACTCAAGTTGCTGTGTAAGCAGTCTGCTTATCTTGGGATATGACCTTTGAGTACTGTTCTTCATGAACTTGGAATGTTGGTGTGCGTGTGTGAGACAAAATATTTAAATCAGTAGCATAACGGTTAGTATAACACTTTACAGTGCCAGCGGTCAGAAGATCATGGTTCAATTCTGCCACTGTCTGTAAGGAGTTTGTACATTCTCCCATGACCACTTGGGTGCTCTGGTTTCCTCCCACTCTGAAAAGACATACAGGTTAGTGAGTTGTGGATGTGCTATCTTGGCACTGGAAGCCTGGCAATACTTGCAGGCCTCCCCAACACTTCCTCAGACTATGTAGCTGTTCAATGTACATCTGTCAATAAAGATAATCTTTCATCATCATCATTATGACATGGGTGATCATGGTTTTTCACCATGATTGTTGGTGGCATATTTTCCTACAGAAGTGGTTCGTCATTGCGCCTTCTGGGTCGGGTGTTTACAAGACAGGTGACCCCGGCCGTTGTCAATACTCTTCAGAGATTGTCTGCCTGGCATCAATGGTCACGTAACCAGGACTTGTGATATGCAGCAGCTGTTCATATGATCTTTAATATTGGAGTTTAAATTTATATTTTGCATACTCTGTATTTTTGACATTAATGAGTCACAGAATAACATAGTTTTCACAATGGAACTCATTTCTTATTCGGCTGAAATTATAGTTTCTACTTAATTTGTGAGGATTTAATGATGGTTCTCTGTTTTTTTTTGGGAAAGTGTTAGGAAGAGGAGTAGAAGAATTGTATCTGAAGTGTGCATTGCTGACATATGACTAATGGTCTGGGAATCCTTCCAGCTCATTGTGTAACATGACTAACTCTTCGTTTTAAATTGACAGACAAAGCAGCAGCATTACCTCATGAACAAAGAAAACTTCATGCAGAAAAAGTGAGTGCCTATTTGTCAACTTTTAGGAAAAACTCCAGATGTTTATACTTAGTGACACTTATGTCACATTACCTCATGGGTAAAGTAGCAACTAAAGTGCCTAAGGCTTTGTGATTAAGGTATGACTAAGTAAATATACACTATAAACAAGTTTTATTTTGGTGATGGGAAGTTGCCAAACTCGTATATACTGTATTTTGTGATTTCTCTTGTCTATCGCCGCTCCTGTTCGCCATCCACGTAACTTACGTACTTTCTTTATAATTTATCAATGTTGGTTTGAGGCAAAGATTTCCAACCACTATCGCACTTTTACTAACTTTCACTTGAATGCTGCTTGAGATTAATTGCTCTACGCGACTCCCTTGTCCATTCATCCCCCCCCTCAACCTCCCTCCAGGCACTTATCCCTGCAAACGGAAGAAGTGCTACAGCTGCCCCCACACTTCTTCCCTCACCACCGTCCTAGGCCCCAGACAATCCTTTCTGGTGAGGCACCACTTCACCTGAGAGTCAACTGGGGTGATATACTGTATCCGTGGCCATTTATACATTAGGGAGACCCGCCGCAGACTGGGAGACCGCTTTGCCGAACACCGGCGCTCGGTCCTCCAGCAGTGGCGGGATCTCCCTGTGGCCACACACTTCAATTCCACAGACCACTCCCACTCCGATATGTCTGTCCATGGCCTCCTCTATTGTCAAGATGAGGCCACACGCAGGTCGATGGAGCAATACCTTATCTCCCGCCTAGGTAGCCTCCTACCTGCCGGCATGAACATTCAACTCACAGACCTCTGTTGATACCCCTGCCCCACCCTTACCCACATCCCTATCTATAATTTTAGTCTGGTTCTCTTTCTCTCTCTTTCCCCCCTCACTACAATCTCCCCCCAGCCCTACCTTTCTTTCTCTTTTATTTCCCATAATTTTCCACCTTCCCCCTAGCCCATTTCCTTCCAGCCTATCACTTCCCAGCTCTCTACTTCATCCCTCCCCCCACTTCTTATCCCCCCTCAATCATCCCATGTTACTTCACTCCTGATGAAGGGTTTCGGCCTGAAACATCGTCACTACCTCCTCCCATAGATGCTGTCTGGCCTGCTGAGTTCTGCCAGCATTTTGTGTTTTGTGATTAATCCTGTCCATTTGCCTGCTTGGACCAGTGGATAGATTGTGGCACATTACTTCATTGTGGCCTTGTGTCATAAGACCATAAAACTTAAGAGCAGAATTAGGCCACTGGGCCCATTGAGTCTGCTACTTGAAGGATCATTACTAATGCCTTCCCAATTTCTTTAACTACCTCTTTCAGAACCCTGGGGTGTAGTCTGTCTGGTCCAGATGAAAGGTCTACCTTCAGACCTTTCAGCTTCCCAAGCATCTTCTCCTTAGTAATAGCAGCTACACTCACTTCTGCCCCCTGACACACTCAAATTGATGGCATATTGCTGGTGTCTTCCACAGTAAAGAGTGCTGCAAAATAGTTAACTAAATTAATTTGCCATTTCTTTTTCCCCCCATTGCTACCTCTCCAACGTCATTTTCCAGCAGTCCGATATCCATTCTTCTCTCTCTTTTATTCCTTATATATCTGAAAACACTTTATGTATCCCTTTTTTATTATTGGGTAGCTTTTCTTTTATCTTTTCTCTTTTTATGGCTTTTAAATGCCTTCTGTTGGTTTTTAAAAGCTTCCCAAACTTCTAACTTCCCACCAATTTTTGCTAGATTTTATGCCCTTTCTTTTGCTTTTTTACTATCTTTGACTTCCCTTGTCAGCAGCAACTGCGTCAACAACCCTGTAGAATACTTCTTTATCTTGGGATGTATTTAACCTGCGCCTTCAAACTGCTCACAGAAACTCCAGCCGTAGCTGTTCTGCCATCATCCCCACTGGTGTCCCCTTCCATTGAACTTTGGCTATCTTTTCTCTCATGCCTTCACATTAATACTGATACGTCTGACTTTAGCTTCTCCCTCTCAAACAGCAGGGTGAATTCTATCCTATTATGATCACTGTCTCAAGGGTTCCTTTACCTTAAGCTTTCTAATCAAATATGGTTAATTACATAACACACAATTCAGAATTGCCTTTGCCTTAGTAGGCTCAACCAGAAGCAGTCTAAAAAGGCATCTTGTAGGTATTCTACAAATTCCCTCTGTTGGGGTCTAGCACCAGTCTTATTTTTCCAATCTACCTGCATATTAAAATCCCTGATGATCATTGCAACATTGCCCTTTTTACATGCCATTTCTATATCCTGTTGTAATTTGTAGCCTACATCCTGGCTACTGTTCAGAGGCCTGCCAATAACTCCCATCGTATCTTTTTGCCCTTGCAGTTTCTTAACTTCACCTACAAGGATTCTACATCTTCCAATCCTATGCTGCCTCTTTCTGAGGATTTGATTTCATATATCCAACAGAGCCACAACACCTTATCTGCCTACCTGCCTGTCCTTTGGGTATCCTTGGATGTTAAGCCCCCAACTATGATCTTTCAGCCACAACAGCACACCTACCAATCTAACTGCACCACAAGATTATCTACCTTATTTTGTATGCATTCAAATATAGAACCTTCAGTCCTGTATGCGTCACCCTTTTTGATTTTGCCCCCATGTTACACTTCAGCTCATTCAACTGACTACAATTTTGCCCTATCATCTACCTGTCTTTCCTCACAGTCTCGTTGCATCTACTTTTATACCAACTGAAGGAATAGTGAAGTGTAGTAGATCACTCTAGTTATAGAAACATAGAAAACCTACAGCACACAATGCTGTGCCGAACATGTACTACTTTAGAAATTACCTACGGTTACCCCTAGCCCTCCATGTACCTATCTAGGAGTCTCTTAAAAGACCCTATCGTATCTGCCTCCACGACTGTCACTAGCAGCCTATTCCACGTACTCACCACTCTCTGCGTAAAAAGAAAAATTTACCCCTGACATCTCCTCTGTACCTATTTCCAAGCACCTTAAAACTGTGCCCTCTCAATTAATAGTTGTATCAATTTAAGTAAGCTGAAGAGCAACATTCAACCAACACTATACTTGGTTAGTGTTTACTGTGAATAATTTGAGAATGATTTAAATTCAAGCTACGTGTATGAAAATTTGGGAAGGCATAGCTGATCTATTAAAAAACATTAGGTAATCTTTTGGTATCTTTATCTTAACGCAGTGCATTTGAGAAGGCAACAAACATGTTATTTCAGTATGTCTTGTGCTTTTATATCAGTCTTCTAGCATTTGAAGGTATTTTTTATTTTGTCTCTGACGTAGATTAGTTAACATTTTTTTAATCGCTTGTCTTGTTTCCACCCTGCAACGATTTGGATGTCTACGTGCAAAGAAAGTGTGAAATAAAGAATTGTTGAAAGTAGCAATGTTATCAAGGAGACCCACCTCAACAAGCTAGCAATAATTGATTTTTACTAAAGATCACTTGCAGCAGAATAGATGAACTGTTTAGCCAAACTTGCCAAAGATATAACTAACTGGTGCTAACAGTGCAATAGATTTATTTAACATGCATCATGCAATGTTTTTTTGTCTCATTTACATGTAACTGCTCTTTTCTTACGCTGTCCCTTGGAAAATGTCGTCTTGTACTCATCCTGTCGGTGGAGAAGAGCTGATGTTTGCAGATTACAGAAAGGATTTGTTTACTGTACTCACATCTAGACCGATTTTATTTGGCAGGTTGCTAAAGCTTTTTGGATGGCCATTGGTGGAGACAGAGAAGAGATCGAGGAGCTGTCTGATGAAGAGAATAATTAAGAGCTGGACCATTTTGTGGCTTTCCAGATGAAATATGGTGGTGTGTTGGGCCAAGGTGCTGCTCGAGCCTCTCATTAGACATTTCACTCACAGTGTTGCTAGGCCAAGACTTCTCATGTAACTTCAGTGCCAGCACTGTGACTCAGTGTTTTTAATTGTGTGTAAGGTATGGATCTTTATTTGCATTTTCTCCCTCTACTTCAGTCATATTTATTCAAGTAAAGATATGACTGAAGTAGTCCTGTGGGAAGAAACACCATTTACCCCCACCCACTCTTTTCTAAGGTACACATTCTTTTAATATTCTACATTAGCTTTATCAAATTGTACTCCAGGTAGATAGAATTGGAAGTGTTTCTTATGTCCAAAAAAAGTGCTCTGGTAAATCAACCTGGCTCTTCTAATTCAGTTTCCGCTGGGCGTATAACCACCAGCACAGACCTTCCCTTAACTGCTTGGCATGCAGTCAGTTTTCATTTAAAGTTGATAGGATGGTGGTGGAATTGAGGATGATGTCTTGTTAAATGTGTGCTTGGGTTTGCTGCTACCATATTTATTTGGGAGTCTTACTTATAACCATGCTACTGATGATATGAGAATACTTATTATTGATGCCAGCTGTTTAAACTGGAGATCTTCCATTCTCCTCAGAGCTAACAACCCTTACCAGGATGGAAAAAATAATTAATCTCCCCAAATGACATAAGCTAATGTTCTATTAGAATTAAATAAGCAGTTAAACAAAATGTCAATTGATCAATAATTCTAAACTTTGTCTGATATGGGAAATAAATAAACTGTGTATGTGATCCTCTTTGAGAATGTTTTTCTATATGCACTCTGGATACGGACAAAATTGAATCATTCTTTACAAATGCTCAAGCAGTGATCATCAAGGCTCATAATACAAATTGTTTCAGGTGCTTGTTGTTCCATTAATAAATGGTCTACTTCACTGCCATTGACTTCACAATTCAATAACTTGTTTCTACTGAACCTTGCCTCAGCTCAACCCATTTAACCCCTAACAGCTGTATATGCTGTAATCCTTAATTTGTAATCTATATAAATCTTTGAGCAAATACAATACCTTGGGCATTTTGGGCTCCTTGAGTAAAGTTCCACAAGTAGAAGAATTTGCCACATAACTTGGCTTTGTGTATATTTTACATGAATCATGCTTTAAGATGTAAATGCCTAAATGTATTTCTGGACAGAGGGTATGGAGAGATGCCTTGAGCTGGTAGATAGATTATGCCTACTGTCTGTTATGTCGCTGGCCTTTAGTACTGAAGGTCCTTTATCTCTGGTGGTGTTCAGGGTTTCCTTCATCATGTTAGTGGCTTGGTTTTCATTACTGTCAGTCATGCAAGTCCCAAGTGGAGTCTCAGGAATACTGTTGCACTCAGATGTAAGTAAGATTCTTCAGTGCTGTTTCTGTAACAAATTTGTTCACCAGTCAAGGTGGTTAGCCCTGAGCCGAACCGCTGAACCTGGAGGACCACTCTTGGTCTGGCCTCTACCCTTTGAACTGTTTGGCATGGATGAGCCTACCAAGAGCCAAAGCGTAAAGTACCGACTCCAGCCAACATAGCTCTTCGGGTCAATGAGGCATGCAAGCCTCTAATCCCTCTCTTGAAGGAGATAGTCAACAATGCAAAAATATTATTGTTCCTGATTACTTTAACTTCATCTGAGTAGGGAAGTATTGGGGGAGAACTTTATTACAATTATTAACCTAAATTTGATACCACATTTTTGCAATTTCTGTAAAAAATGGGCCTTTTGTTTACAGAAGGCACTGGATTATAAACCTGCAACACATTTATTTTAAACAAGTATGGTCTCCAAAGTTCTGTCTCTGCATGATGGGTTGTTGAGTAGAAACATAGAAACCCTACAGCACAATACAGGCACTTCAGCCCACAATGCTGTGCCAAACATGTATGTACTGTACTTTAGAAATTACCTAGGGTTACCCATAGCCCTCTATTTTTCTAAGCTCTATGTACCTGTCCAGGAGTCTCTTAAAAGACCCTATTGTATCCACCTCCACCACCATTGCCGGCAGCCCATTCCACGCACTCACCACTTACTACGTAAAAAAAACCTTATCCCTGACATCTCCTATGTACCTACTTCCAAGCACCTTAAAACTCTGCCCGCGCTTGAATGTGACAGTTCCTAATGCTCAATGGCATTCTTATTTTGTTTTCAGCAGAGTATATTGTAATGAAGAATGCAGAAAATTGGATAACCACCTGAATGCACTTTGAAGGCAAGTGCAATGTTAGCATTCATTTCAAGAAGACTAGAATATAATTGCAAGGATGTAATGCTGAGGTTTTATAAGGCTCTGGTGAGGCCTCATTTGTTGCATTGAGAGCAGTTTTGTGCCCCTTAAAGTATGTGCTGACTTCAAAGAGGGTTCAGAGGAGGTTCACAAGAATGATAGGTGTATCGTATGACTGACTGATGGCTCTGGGCCTTTACTCACCGGAATTTAGAAGAATGAAGGGGGATCTCTTTGAAATCTACCAAATGTTTAAAGGCCTAGATAAAGTGGATGTGGAGAGGATGTTTGTTACGATGGGGAAGTCTAGGACCAGAGGGCACAGTCTTAGAATGAGGGGTGTCCATTTAGGACAGAGATGAAGAGTAATTTCTTTAGCCAGAGAGTAGTGAATCTGTGGAATTCGTTGCCACAGGTGGCTGTGGAGGCCAGGTCACTGGGTGTATTTAAGACAGGTTGATTGGGTCTTGATTAGTCAGGGCATGAAAGATAACGTCGACAGTGCTTCTCCTTATAGATGCTGCCTGGCCTGCTGTATTCCACCAGCATTTTGAGTGTGTTGTTTGAATTTCCAGTATCTGCAGATTTCCTTGTGTTTGCTGGGAGAAGACAGAATAGGTTGAGAGGGTAAAATGGATCAGCCATGATGAAATGATAGAAGATTTGATGGGCCAAATGGCCTAATTCTGCTCCTATGTCTGTTTTTTATTTGAATGTGATGAAGAGAGAGTGAGTGAGTAACCACTTCTTAACACAATTAAGGCCGTGACTGACTTGACGTGATAAATAATCAGAATTAATTGGCATATGTCATGAAATTTGTTAACTTTATGGCAGTAGTACAATGAAATACATGATAAATATGGAAAAAAAGTTACATTAAGTATGTATGTGTGTTTTATATATGTATGTATATATAGAATAGTTAAAAGAAGTAATGCAAAATGAAAAACAAATGGGAACAAATAGGAAAAAGTAGTGAGGTAGTGTTCACGGGTTCAATGTCCATTTAGAAATCGGATGGCAGAGGGGAAGAAGCTGTTCCCAAAACACTGAGTGTGTACTTCCAGACTTCTGTACCTCCTTCCCGATGGGAACAATGAGAAGAGAGCATGTCCTGTGTAGTGGAGGTCCTTAATAATGGATGCTGCCTTCCCAAGGCACCGCTCCTTGATGATGTCTTAAATACTACGGAGGTTAGTACCTATGCCTCAGTTTTCACTGTTTAAAATAGTATGTTATTTTTGTAATGCATTGTATAGGGAATACTGCTTAGAGAGTAACTCACCAATGAATTTCAGAGTCAGAACTGTAGGTATTCCCCACCTTTTGAAGGCAGTGATTATAGTAAGTCAGAAAGCAGAAACAATTACATTGGTGTGATAAAATGAACTTTAATAACATTTGAAACATTTACATAAGAACTTTTGGCCATTTCCAAACACTTCAAAGTAGGAAAAAAAAACACTAAAGTACAAGAAAGCACCTTTTCTTAATTAAAATAGTAGTTATACAGCATTGTCTGCTGGAACTAAATCGATTAATGCTCCTTAGAGAGAAACCAGATACCTCTACAGAACTTGGTAAAATGTTGATGTAGATTACAGGGTCATCGATCCAAATGGCATCTGTGTCCCAGTAAACAATACTGTAGACAGGTATTCAACTAGAGCAGGGGCTCCCAACCTTTTTATGCCATGGAGCCTTACCATTAATCGAGGGGGTCCATACACCCCAGGTTGAAACCCCTGAACTAGAGTAATACACTAGTCCTAATGAAGGGTCTTGGGCTGAAATCATGACTCTATTCCTTTCCATAGATGCTGCTTGACCTGCTAAGTTCCTCCAGCATTTTATGTTTTGTTATTCTGGATTTCCAGCGTCTCTCATGTTTATGGATATTCAACTAGCTTTAGTTTTACAGGCCAATCATTAGTGAAAGAATCTTTTCAGATCTATTACATTTAATTAAATAAGGGAAAAAAAACATAACCAGGGCACAGCTTTATTTTGACTATTCCACAGTTGTAGGCATCACAGATGCTGTTGTGGAGAGGTACTTAATGCAATAATGCACTGCACTGCATGCTTGGGAAGGCTGCCATCTTTCTGATAAGATCAAAAGTAAGCCTACTTAACTGTTTAAACACTAACTACAAAATCTTCAAAGCTTTGCTTTAATGTATTGGCACAGAATTACTCCCTTTTATTAATTCTTCTGAATTAGTAAAGTACATGGTTAAATTGTCTTCCATGGACCTTGGGCAAAATCATTTTTCTGATGTTATGACAAATGTTACGAGAAGGGGAATTCTCATCCCAGTCTCATCACATTGCTTCGGGTCTTTGAACAAGAATGGCAGCATACCTTAAATCTGCCCTAGGGCAAGACAATACTTCTAATGATGTATGCCTTGGTGTACTGCCCTGCTAATTTAGTAACTCAGCCTACTGCAGGGTGCATGATTGAGCAGCTGGAATGGGGCTAGATAACCTGCAGGTCAAATTGGCAATCTGCAATGTACAGAAGTACTGCAGAATGCTAGTCTCTTGCTCAAGCTAAAGATTTATAGACAGTAAAATTTCAAAATGTAATGTTCATTTTAATTGTCTCAACTAATTCTGCTATAATTTTTCTCCTCATTCTTGATTGGAGGGTAAGTACAAAAGAGCTTATGTACAAAAGTACAAATCTTTGCATGATTTCACAGTTCTGTCTGTGTATGTCAGGCAAAACTACTTGCTGACCCTGAGTACAGGACAGGGACTGGGTGGGTGGTAACTGAATGTACGTAGTGGCCATAAGTACTTATTTTTATACACTTTTGCATCAACCTGGGCATTTACCTCCGTCTTGTCAGTGTGACTCATGAGAAACCAAGGCAAAGTGGAACTTTAAGAACCAAATAATAGGTCTTATCTGCCTGGATCCGCTGGAAATATCCATAATGGCAATCCCTATGGCACAATATTCCATGCAAACTTGTGCAGCCTGTTTGGTATTTTTGTGGAAAACAACAGGGCAGCACTAAGTTCTAACTTTCCCTGCTCTCAGGCCAGGAAACAGAGCCACTGATTCCCATGGCAGCTAAGCAAAATGAGTTCATTAAAATGGGAGAAATCAGCTGTCAGATGGAATGCAATAAATTCAAGAAAAGCCTTTGGCTTAAAGTGTTTGTGCTTGTTTCACTTTTTATGTATAAAAAAACTACCTGTTTTAATTTTTGACATGCTGACTGATTGCGAATGCCAGTCATTTAAATTTTTAACTTTGAAGAGCTTTGACAGCTGAAGGCAAGGGCCTTAATGCTGTTGATGCTATTCGTACCCTCTTGCATTGCAAGAAGGCTGGGTGCCCTGCCTTGCTGAGGCTGGGAATGCACCTCCCATTGGAAGACTGCAGCCTGGAGTGTTATGGAAGAAACAGCCTGCTCTGAGGTGAATGACTGGAAGATCTGCCCTGAATCTATGGTGCTCTGTTGATTTAATCTGTATTGAAACCAATGCTGCAAAATTACCTAAAGAAAATCAAGTAAGTTGAAATCTTTAGCACTGTAATAATAACCTGCTAAGGAAATAGTTAAAGTGACACTGACTCTCTCATAGTACTGTAGTCCACAGCCAGCAGGACAATCCTCACTGGGTTAACCATCCCACGGGAGGAAGGAGTGGAGGCTGTCCAAGAGCAGAAGAGTTTGAAGTACTCAGACCTGGCAGCTGAGTGTAAGGGAGCTGGCTAGAGGATCATCATTTACCCTGTGGGAGTAGGATGCCAGGACTTCGTTGGCACATCAATGACAAAGTTACTCCGTGATATGGCAGCGACTGGAGCGAGGCTCAGGAGGGCCACCAGAGAGATGGCTGAGGCGGCAGGAAAGGGCTCTGGCTGAGGAGGAAGAACAGAAATTGGGCGACTGACTAACTCCACTGGAAGATGCAGGGGGTGGCAGCGAGATGTCCCTGGTGCTGCTCCGCTGCCAGGAGATGTACCAGGGCTAAGAGACTGAAACATCAATGAGCGATGGTTCCCAGTGATGACTCTGCAGCTGACCTAAGGGTACTGTGGGAGGTGCAGCAGGCAGGAATGCTGAACAGGAAACAGCATCTTCCTATAAATCTCACTGCCTTAAATGATGTGTGGATCTGTCAGGAAATGTTCATCTTTCACACCTCTGAGCCCAAACATACCAAATATATTTGGCCGTTACCTATCTATTCAAATGACCTAGAAAATCACATAGTTTGGGTTAATTAGGGGTGGCCAATAAATATGAGCTTTGCTGGTGTTTTCCACATGCTATAAATTAATATAGATGATGCCAATTAACTGTACAGAGTGGGGGTGAAAGTTGGGACATGATGATAAGGAGCAGGAAATCTTTGTTCCTAACAATCTCGCTTCAGGTAAGCAAGATACATTCCATTCCATGGATGTCTTGTAGTTTGGGCCTCCACAAGGCAGGCATATAACAATTTTTCTTCAACAATGCAACAATCATGTCTTGTGTGCAACTGTGTGTCTGGATTTTCAAACAATATAGCACAGAAACTGGCTCTTCAGCCCAACGCGCTCATGCCAACCAAGATGCCCACACAAACTACTATTTGCCCATTACCTCTCCAACCGTGATACAAATATACGATTATTCGTATATTAGTTATGATTATTGCACTGTATAGGGCAAGTATTGCAAATCTGCATTATGGATTTGAGATTTTTAAACAATCAAAAGCTAGAAATAAAATAGACAAAATTTACCATTTAGCTCAATAAGGAACAAGACATGACATCTTGGTTAATGTGCTTTCCAAAATACTGTTTTATATCCAAGGAAATCCTGAGCAGACTATTCTAATATTGTTCCTGTGTGCAACTTTAAAATAAAGCATGAATGATGTAAAGGAGTGCAATTTTTAAAAAAGTATACACTAAGGTCAGTTATTACAATCTTCTATCTGAAATCTAATTTAGTCATGCTTGAAATATTCCTCCATAAGTGTTACCAGCTGCCAGAGGAAACCACACGGAAATGTCTGTGACAGGGATTGAGTAAGTTTGTGCTGAGGTGTGGAATTGAGGCCAGCTGTTTGTCCCTATGGAGATGGCAAGAAAAATGGTTGGGACAGCTCCCCAAAGGCACCCCCATGCATCACTACGGCTGCTTTAAGTACAGCAAATAGCACCAGCCTCAACACTTGCCTGAAATAAGAGAGAACTTTGTACTTCTTGTCTATCATGATCAGGGACTGGTCTTCCTCAAAAGTTTACTTTACTGCTGCAAGTCTGCCACATTGCTGCTGTTTTGCTCAATGGCACTCTTGAGATGAATCCTCAAATGAAAGGCAAGTTCAGCCTCTGTGCTCTCTCTCTCTCTCTCAAACATGCATCTGGCCATGTGCTAAAATGCACTTGGGAGAAATACAGAGTTCCTCAAGAAGCTAATGTGGCAATGACCAGTCAGTTTGCTCTTGGTTGATTGCAAGGTACAGACGAGCTAACTTGGTCTCAAGTTAGTTATCTCACCCAAAAGACAGCATCCTAGTGGCATTTGCCCATAGCAACACCAATGTAAGTATCAGCCCTGCTGGTAATTAAAAATATTACACAGAAATTTCTATCAAAGTCTTCCAGGCAGGTAACCTGATGATATTTTGTAACCCTGTGACTTGAAATTAGCATACATTAACCTGTGATTTGTTGTCTGTTGTACAAAATACCCTCCCTTGTTACTTTCCAGTCCAAAAAAACCACTAAATTTTAAGATTCCCTAGAGTTAAAACTCCTCTCTAGAGAGGAGACAGCACTTTACACATTTCCACTGTGGCGTAATAATGGAGGGAATGACAGACAGATATGTCAATCAAAAATAACCAGCACCAAGAATTCTGGAAATTAGATAAATGCAAAAATGCCCCAACCTAGTAGGGCACCCTCCCTTTAATACAGAGGTAAATCCATATGCAGATGTACACTGAGCATGTCACAAAAGGGAAAGATAAGTACCTTGCAGATGAACAAAATAAAAAGGGGCTTATAGGGAGAGTTGAAAAAGAATTAGATGAAGTAGTTGAAGTAAAATAGGTTAGAGAGTGGAAAATGACAAGAATATCGTGTGAGACAAACTGTTAGAACAATCAACTAACTTCATCCTTAGGGCTAAAGTTAGGCAAATATCATTAGCATTTCTCATGTGAATTGACACTTACTGATCCCTACCCAACACACAAAAACATGGCTTGCGATAATATCTTTCCCATATGTTCATGCATTTCACACACAAAGTGACATTTAAGTGAGATACTGGACCCTGAGTGTATGTGGGGATGGGGGGGGGGGGTTAACTGATAAGAATCATATTGCCGAACATTTCCAACCTCTGGTCACTTTCCCCTTGACATTATTCTAGTGTGGAGCTTGAGATTTCTATAATTGTAATGCAATTTTTTTTAAAGCTGTATCTATAGAAATCGGTCATAGCTTTAGTTAACTAAGTGCCTAAACATTCTACGTACATTGGCTACATTGAAATTAATATTCTACATCAATTATAACCTATACTTCCCCAAGATCTCATAGCTGCCATCCCTGTTTTCTTCTATTAGGTTTCTGAGACCCAAGGTTGAGTTCTCTCAATTTGATTTTTGACTATGTAAATCATGCCAGTGAAATCCTCCAAGCCTATTCATTATTCTAAGTTTAATTAATCATTATACTGTTATGTTTGTGCATCAATAATTCCAGTTAGGTGAAAAGATCTAGAGCATAAAAAGGGGAAAAAAAATACTGGAAATGTTCATCTGGGGTTAGTCACATGTCTAAATTGAGCCAATGTAACTCACTTTTTCTCATTCCATTATAAATTCCTTCACCGATACAAGTATTAAATGTGCTGACTAGTTCAAACCTTTCAATAAGTGCTTACCTTGTACTTAGTGATTTACAGAGCTCTGCAGAGTCCAGGCTTAAAGCAGTTTTAATTAACTATTTCATTTCTTGTTCAATTATTATTACCTTATGATGAAATTCTGGTTGCAACAGTTAACAGCAGAGGCAGTTATGAAATAGAAAGTGGCTGTTATAACTGTCTGCTTTGAATTGAGATACAGCTAGTGTACCCCTTTACAAACAAGGAGATTGTTCTGAGAAAGGAAAAGACAAACTGCCCAAGTCTGGTTCTGATGCAGAATATTTGTCCTGAATGGTAACCCGTCTTTAGTTTCAGACGTTGTCCATCAATCCTCCAGATACATTCAGATAAGATCTAAAACTTTTCAGTCATGAGATGAGAATGTTGGAAAAATCCCAATGCACTCACTTCTGGTAAGCAGGGTAATGTCAAGTTGTGCTCTCCTGAATCGATCTTTCCGTTCAATTGCAGCAAGTTTTACCTCCGTGAGCATCAAATGAAGGCCATGGAGAAACTTGGCAGAAATGGACAGTCGATGTTTAGGGTCAACACCCTTCTTTGGGGCTGTAAGAAAAGAAGAGAGAGAGCCAGTATAAAAATGTGGGGGTGGGGGCGTGGGGAAGAAGAACAAGAGTTAGCAAGTGAAATCATGATCCAGATGATAGTATCTAACCATCACCTGCCAGCTCTTGCCCTGCCCCCTTCTTCCCATCTATTTATACTGGCTATCACCCCTTTCCAGTCTTGGTTCAGAGTCTTGACCTGAAATATTGACTGCCCATTTCCCTCTATATATATTGCCTGACCTGCTGGCCTTTGTTTCTTACCCCAGATTTACAGCATCTGCAGTCTTTTGGTTTTCCATTTTGCTTCTGTGAGATTGGTCTGTTATTAATGAAAACACCACACCGCTGAAAACTTTTTTGTCTGTTTAGGGTAAACCAACAGCAATTATTACTATGAATTGTTACAGTTCTCTCAAACAAACATTGCTTGTGTTGGAAATCTGATTTGGACCCCTTCACAAAAACACAAAACTAACAAAAAAAACTATTACTGTAAAGGTAGCAAGTAAAGAAACTAGGGTGAATAAATGCTCCCTTATACAAAGGCTATCGCTAGGGTACAGTTCCACAGATACCAGCTGCTTTCAGTACCTTGCCCAAGATGTGGGAATTGGAGAGTATAGTAAGGGCATCACAAGCCCAAGGGCAAGGGAGGGCAATACGTAAAAATTGGCTTAACTAAACTCTTGTTAACCACATTCACACTTCTACAACTGATTCATATAGCGGCTTTATCTAGAAAAAATACTATACAATGGTGTTTCTTAGCGTTCTCGATGTAGGTTAGATTGTTCAAAAAGAACAGCTCCTAGCTACAATAACCAAGTGCTCGTAAATCTGTTTCAACTCTTCACTACGAAAGTGGAGGGTTTTTAAAGCAGGAGGTTAGCGTGCAAGTTGACCCTCCATTATACTACTAGAAACAAAACAGGTGGAGGAAAGAAACATTATTGGCAAAAGGAATCACAACTCCCTGCACACCAAAACATTGTCCTAGAAAGGCCCCTCATTCTCCAAAATCTCATGATGTGATATTTGGACATGGCAGAAGGACCACTGAGAGTTCCAAACCATCACATATTGCAAAAGAATGATGGTGAATGGCAGAAGGGCTTTGCAGCTTCCCGCTTAAATGAAACAAATTGGTTTGAGTTACCATGGCAATGGCCACCCTTGGCTCAATCATCAAAAATTTCATGATGCTGCTGGAAGGAAGCAACCAGATCCACTTGTCTGTACAACTTGAATGAACAGTAGCTGCATGGAAGTAGGACATAGAATAGTCAAATAATATAAAATGGCCCAACTTGTACTTGGAAGAAAAAAAAATTCAGCTGGTTGCAGGAGATAATGAGTTCCTTTCATTCCATTAGAAAATGAGATTGAAAATCGATGTTGTTCTTTTTGTAAATATTTCCCAACAGCAATGCCACAGAAAGTGCTAACAGTTATGGTGGAGAGGTGGCAAAGATGGTACTTGATATTACTCATGAAGAAACCACCAGTGGTGGGTACCATCCAACTTCTGTTGTTTTATTTTTCTATAAATTATCTGCTACAGCCAGGCCCATAAAATCTGGCAGCTGTCTTCCCTGAGATGAAGCCAATCTTCTATGACATGCTCGAGCAGCGAATGGTCGGTGATCCCATTTGGGTGAGGACTTTGTCCAGCCACTGTAGAGGTCCATTCAGATGAAGCTCAATCCAGCAGGGAGTACTGGTCACCGTCTGGCGCCTACAGAGGTAAAGACAGGTCATGAAAATGAATACGACACCTGATTCCATGTCTGCCCCTCCAAACAGAAACTATACATTCAGCTGCCACCATTAATTGTAATTTATATCTACTGGTGATACTCAGGAAAATATGCATTTATAGAGCACCTCATTCAATGACTAGTCCCCTTTCTTAAATATATAACAGTAAAACTTGTTTTGAAATGGAGCCTAGCTCCCAGACCAGACCCATGTCTGGATCAGATAACAAAGAAATTGTAGCTCCTTGGACTTGTCTCAGTTTCTATCTGGCTTTGGCAAAGTACTTTATTCCTTGGAACGCAAAAGAATGAGGGGTGACCTTATAGAAGTTCCAAGATACAAGAGGCACCGACAAGGTGGATGGTAATAGTCTTTTCCCCAGAGTAGATAAATCCAAAGCCAGACAGCATAGTTTAGGGTGAGAGGAGTAAGGGAGCTGAGGGTAACTTTTTCCATGTAGATGAAGGTGAATATGAACATGCTGCCAGAGCAAGAGGTTGAGGCAGATACTATAGTATCATTTAAGCAGCACTTGGATAAGTACACGGAGGGCTTATAGGGATATGTGGTAAACACAGGAAATTGGGACTAGCTAGGTGGACTCTAGCCAGTATGGACTGGTTAAGCTGAATTGTGCTGTATTGTTCTATGACTCCCTGGCAGAATTGGTCAGCTTTCCATTAGATTTCAGATCAGATCTCTCATTTTGAACACGCATAATAATAACCAAGGATTAAATTTAGGATGCTTTGTCTGAATAGCAAGGGCAGTGTAGATAGATATTAGGGCTCCAACAGTCGGATTTCACAAACTGGAGCTGTATTCCCTGACATTTGAAAGAATAGGAGTTAATTTAAGTTTTTTTCAAGAGGGTAGTATCATAAGGACGATGAAGGAAACCAGTTAGAAAACTTAGGACTAATAAAAATTGACTAAAAGTTACAACTAGGTCTTTCTGGATGCAAGTTAGGAAGCAGTATGACATGAACAAATGGTGGAAATTAATGCTGGGACAAACGCTAATTTTAAACTTGGTGAAGTTTTAATTTTAGTTATTTATTGAGATACAGCACAGAGTAGGCCCTAACAGCCATGCCACCCAGCAATCCCCTGATTTAATACAAGGTTAATCATGGGACAATTTACAATAATCAGTTAACCTACCGACTGGTAGGTCTTTGAACTGTGGGAGGAAACCTGAGAGCCCAGAGGAAACCCACGTGGTTACAGGGAGAATGTACAAACACCTTGTACAAACCAGGGCGGCATTTGAACTCTGATCCCCTGTACTGCAAAGAGTGCTAACCACTGTGCCGCCCCACGGTACAGTCTTTATATAACCAAAGACATTTTGGTAATCAAAGATTATGGAAGACAAGGCAAACATGATTAAATGGCCAGGCAGCCATGATCCTGTTCAATGGAAGACTAAGTTCCTATAAAACCACAGCAACTGCAAACTGAGAAGCAGCAATAGAAGTGAAAATTACGTCAAGACAAAAGGAAACTCTTAAACAACATCAGAATTTTGGGTTATACTGGGTGCATGCGATTCCAGGCATGCCAACATGGCTGATGCCTGCAAGTCAGACGTACTTAGAACTGCACAATAAATGGCACATCCCATAATGAGTAAAAAATTTTTAGAAGCTCAGCTTCTTTCACAAAATGAGACTTCACAGCAGAATAATGTTAAGCAGTTGTGTGGACAAGGGATCTCAGCAAGTTAGTGCTTAGAGCTTTTCCTATGTAGCCTCAGCCAAAAATCCAATCATGAGAAGCCTTTCAGAGGAAGTGACTGAGACAGTGAGGAGTTTTGGAGGGTGGGCAAATAGAGGCAGCGGCTAGTGAAGCACATTTTCTAAGTGTTATATTTTTAACTATAATCTCCCTGATGAGACAGATTTGTTTCTTTAAGAGAAAGCAAAGAACTCAAACAACACAAAGGAAACTCAAAAGGTAAAATGTTTGTAAACACTCAGGTAAGACAGCACCAGTGGAAAGATAAATAGAAAATGTTACAGGTCAAACTCTTGAGATTTTCCACAACAGCAATGAAACATACAGCCTGACAAAGTAATACCTGTATTTGTATAACAACTTCTACCTCTCCTTCAGGCTGTTCCACAGCTTGGCAGCCAATGATGTATAACATAAGGAACCAGAGGCTTGAAATTTGTTGTTTTGCGGCATCAGTACAGTGCAATATATAAAATATATGGTAAACTTACATTAAGATATATATATTAAAAATTAATTAAGTAGTGCAAAAAGAAAGCGAAAGTAGTAAAAGCAATAAATCCTTAAAGATGGATTTACTGTACATTTAGAAATCTGATGGCGGATGGAAGGCTGTTCTTGAAAAGTTGAGTGTATGTCTTTAGGCTCCTCAACGTTTTAGGAACAGCTTGGGTGCCATCAGCACTGTCAGATGGAGTCATGTCTCAGGGATGTCCATGCAGCTCCCTTTTAGTCCTGTGCCTTGATTTTAGACAATAGACAATAGGTGCAGAAGTAGACCATTCGGCCCTTCGAGCCTGCACCGCCATTTTGAGATCATGGCTGATCAATTACTATCAATACCCAGTTCCTGCCTTGTCCCCATATCCCTTGATTCCCCTATCCATAAGATACCTATCTAGCTCCTTCTTGAAAGCATCCAGAGAATTGGCCTCCACTACCTTCCGAGGCAGTGCATTCCAGACCCCCACATCTCTCTGGGAGAAGAAGTTTTTCCTTAACTCTGTTCTAAATGACCTACCCCTTATTCTCAAACCATGCCCTCTGGTACTGGACTCTCCCAGCATCTGGAACATATTTCCTGCCTCTATCTTGTCCAATCCCTTAATAATCTTATATGTTGCAATCAGATCCCCTCAATCTCCTTAATTCCAGCGTGTACAAGCCCAGTCTCTCTAACCTCTCTGCATAAGACAGTCCGGACATCCCAGGAATTAACCTCGTGTATCTACGTTGCACTTCCTCTACAGCCAGGATGTCCTTCCTTAACCCTGGAGACCAAAACTGTACACAATACTCCAGGTGTGGTCTCACCAGGGCTCTGTACAAATGCAAGAGGATTTCCTTGCTCTTGTACTCAATTCCCTTTGTAATAAAGGCCAACATTCCATTAGCCTTCTTCACTGCCTGCTGCACTTGCTCATTCACCTTCAGTGACTGATGAACAAGGACTCCGAGATCTCTTTGTATTTCTCCCTTACCCAACTCTACACCGTTCAGATAATAATCTGCCTTCCTGTTCTTACTCCCAAAGTGGATAACCTCACACCTATTCACATTAAACGCCATCTGCCAAGTATCTGCCCACTCACCCAGCCTATCCAAGTCACCCTGAATTCTCCTAACATCCTCATCACATGTCACACTGCCACCCAGCTTAGTATCATCAGCAAATTTGCTGATGTTATTTTCTATGCCTTCATCCAAATCGTTAACGTAAATGGTAAACAGCTGTGGTCCCAATACCGAGCCCTGTGGCACCCCACTAGTCACCACCTGCCATTCCGAGAAACACCCATTCACCGCTACCCTTTGCTTTCTATCTGCCAACCAGTTTTCTATCCATGTCAATGCCTTCCCCCCGATGCCCTGAGCTTTGATTTTACCCACCAATCTCCTATGTGGAACCTTATCAAATGCCTTCTGAAAATCAAGGTACGCTACATCCACTGGATCTCTCCCGTCTAACTTCCTGGTTACATCCTCGAAAAACTCCAACAGATTAGTCAAGCATGATTTACCCTTGGTAAATCCATGCTGGCTCAGCCCAATCCTATCACTGCTATCTAGATATGCCACTATTTCATCCTTAATAATGGACTCTAGCATCTTTCCCACCACCGATGTCAGGCTGACAGGTCGATAGTTCTCTGTTTTCTCCCTCCCTCCTTTCTTAAAAAGTGGGATAACATTAGCCATTCTCCAATCCTCAGGGACTGATCCTGAATCTAAGGAACATTGGAAAATGATTACCAATGCATCCACAATTTCCAGGGCCACCTCCTTTAGTACCCTAGGGTGCTGACCATCTGGACCTGGGGATTTGTAAGCCTTCAGTCCCATCAGTCTTCTCATCACTGTTTCCTTCCGAATGTCAATCTGTTTCATTTCCTCTGTTACCCTATTTTGGTGTGCTGGAGTGGGACTTGAACTCTCATCCCACTACTGCAGGAATGAGAGTGCCACCTAAAGTCAAGAGCTCCGTCGGAAAGGACGGCAGAACAGAACTGGGTCAGCTATCATTCCAGCAAGTGCCCAAAGTTGTCACAGGACTAACACACCACCTGCTGTGGAGTAGTTATCTACTTCTTGATAATTAATGATCCCTTCCTCTTCCTGACTCAATCCCAATCCCCTCCCACCTTCTCAGCTTTAACTTAAATTGTTCACAAGTGGCTTGAGGGCAGCATTGATATTTTTTCCCCCGTCTGTATGTGTGTTTCTGCGTGCGTTTAGCATCTGGATGTGATTATCTAGCTGGACCGGAGCCAACACTTTGGAGTTTTGGCTGATACTTGCATGTGAGGAGAACCAGCAAAGTCTTTAAACATCTGGTAGATCTGGAGGGTGTTGGGGCTTCTAATCAGGGCTGCTGCTGCCCCGCCTGCCTGCTAAACACAAATGTGAAAAGAAAATATACATCTTGAATTACCAAGCTAATTTGGAGGCATTGCCATTCAGAAATACACAGTGCAATTTAGCAGAAGCATTCCCTTTTTATCTCCAAAGAATGGAATTAATCTTGAAGAATGGCAAGAAATGCCACATCTTACAAGGTAACTGAACAGGCAGGCAGACCACCATCTCACTCACACACTGGGACATAGCCACATACTCACAGCTTTCCATCCATCTGTTCCATTCGGTCAGTGTTTGGCGAAAATTATTTTTTCCTCACATCTGTTTATAAAGCACCTTTTGTGCACCAAGATGTCCCTTTTATTTAGCAGAGGTTTACAAGAAGATAGGAGGACATCCAGATACTTTTTCCTTGGATGGAAATGGCTAATACAAGGGGCATAACTTCAAAGCATTTGGGGGAAATGTCAGGGAGGATGTCAGAGGTTGTTTTTTTAATATACAGAGAGTGCTGACCATGTGGAACGAGCTGCCAGGGGTAGTGATAAGTGTCAGATACATTAGGGGCATTTAAGAAACTCTGAGGCATATGGATGAAGGAAAAAGAGGGAGCTACGTGCAAAGGATCACTGGTTCCCACTCTCTTCTGAGTTACTGCCCTCATGGTTCTTAGACTATATCCTCAGTGGCTCCTCTCCCTTTCCAACTCTAAGAATCTTGATTTATGATGCTCAGTGAAATAGGAACTGCAAATTCAAAACAGTGAGAAATAAGTGCAAAAATTAATCAGATCTCTTTAAAGCTAGAAATAAAATTTCTTTATTTAATTACAGTGAAACAATTTTCATTGACTTTAGAGTGTACATTGGGTAGTCCAACTATTCACTGTTTCATTGTGTTTTCACCTTTCAATGAGATGGATAAGTTTGATGCAGTGATATCAGCTTCTCAACGGCTGTCGGACGGAGTCTCAGATCCCCACGTTCAGTAATTTGCAGCCTGTCTTGTTGCTTTGCAAGAAGTTGGGTGACTGCACTGGATCCATGTTCCAAGAAATATGATGTTGGAAAGGCAACAAAGAGCATCTTGACCTTTTTCCACAGTGCAGGGTAGCATTCAGAGATTTATTTCTGCAACACCTCAAGTCTTGATATGATTCTTTGAACCTCAGCTTCAGTTCAAAGTCATTTAGTAGCAAGATCAGTTTTCCCTCCTTCCTTCCTGGCAATTCCTCATTATAAGTATTCAGGAATGGATTATTACCCAATCTGGAACTTGGATTGAGGAAAGATTGGGAAATCTCTGACATGTCTTTATGCAGCTCACCCAGGTGGGCACAGTATACATGAAGATCATCATCTGGTATTCTCTCTTACTCTTTCAACTCGAGAGGCAAAGGTCCTGACAGCCAATATGCACTTAAAAAGGATTAACTTGAACAGAAATGTGGAGACGACTGATTTGACTTTAATAAAATTCACATAATTTCCTTCATATTCTTGAGTTGAATACTGAATGAAGCATTCGAGCCTTCAAAGAATTTTTCAAAAAGAACATAAAATGTCTCAGGCAGTTCCCTTTTGAGAGCCAACTGACTTGCGTATGCAACAGCAAATGTTCAAGCTGTTCATTATTCTCAACAGAAAGCTCTTGAAATATTTGAGAATGGAGAGCAAGAGGTTCGATTTTATTTACTGCTGTGTTAAGACCATAAGACATAGGATCAAATCGGCTCATCAAGTCAGCTCTGTCATTTCATCATAGCTGATCCTGGATCCCATTCAACCCCATATACCTGCCCCCTCATCATATCCCTTAATGCCCCGACCAATTAGGAATCTATTAACGTCTACTCTGAATATACCACGGACTTGGCCTCCATCACAGCCTGTGGCAGAGCATTCCACAGATTCACTACTCTAGCTAAAAAAATAATCCTCCTTATTTCTGTTCTAAAAGGTCGCTCCTCAATTTTGAAACTGTGCCCTCTAGTTCTGGATATTCCCACCAGAGGAAACATCTTCTCCACGTCCGCAGTCCTTTCAACATTCGGTAAGTTTCAATGAGATCCCCACTCATTCTTCTAAATTCCAGTGAATATAGGCATAAAACTGCCAAATGCTCCTCATATGTTAACCCATTCATTCCTGGAATCATCCTCGTGAACCTCCTCTGAACTCTCTCCAATGAAAAGTAGCGGTCCCAGTACTGACCCTTGAGGAACATCACCTGTCACTGGCAGCCAACCAGAAAAGGCCCCCTTTATTCACAATTGCTGCCTCCTGGGTGTCAACTATTCCACTATCCATGCCAGTATCTTTCCTGTAATGCCATAGGATTTTATCTTGTTAAGCAGCCTCACGTGTGGCACCTTATCAAATGCCTTCTGAAAATCTGAGTAAATGACGTCCACTGCCTCTCCTTTGTCCACCCTGCTTGTTACTTCCTCGAAGAACTCAAAACAAATTTGTCAGGCAAGATTTTCCTTTACAGAAAGTATGACGACTTTATCATTAGTCTCCAAGTACCCCGAAACCTCATCCTTAATAGACTCCCACACTTCCCAGCTACTGAGGTTAGGCTAACTGGCCTATAGTTTAATCTCTTTTGTCTTCATCCCTTCTCAAAGAGTGGAGTTACATTTGCAATTTTGCATGCCTCCGGAACCATGCCAGAATCAAGATTATGAACAATGCATCTGTTATCTCTTCATCAACCTCATTCAGGATTCTGGGATGTAGTCCATCTGGTCCAGGTGCCTTATCCACCTTAAGACATTTCTGTTGACCTTTTTCCCTTGTAATAGCAATGATACTCACGGACCTCTGGCATACAGCTAGTGTCTTCCACAGTACAGACGGAAGCAAAGTACTTATTAAGTTCAGCTGCCATTTCTATGTTTCTATTACTACCTCACCAGCATAATTTTTCCATAGGTCCAATATCAATTCTCAACCTCTCTTTTATTCTTTATATAACTGAAAAAACTTTTAGTATCCTGCTTTATATTATCAGCTAGATTGCCCTCATATTTCATCTTTTCCCTTATGGCTTTTCTAGTTGCTTTTTGTTGGGTTTTAAAAGCTTCCCAATCATCCAACTTCTCACTCACTTTTGCTACATTATATCCCCTTTCCTTTGCTTTTATGCAGTCTTTAACTTCCCTTGTTAGCCAAGGTTGCCCAGCCCTGCCATTTGAGAACTTCTTTATCTATCTTGCGCCTTGTGAACTACTTCCAGAAACTTGAGCCACCTCTATTCTGCAGTCAGCCCTGCCAGTATCCCCCGCCAATCCACCCAGGAAAGCTCCTCTCTCACACCTCTGAAACAGTATTTAATGATTTGTGTCATTTGCGCAGTATGTTTTTTTGTGTAGGGGGGTGGGTTTAATGTTGTTTGCACGATTTGTTTTTTTGTACGGGGGGGGTTTAATGTTCTTGTTGCCGTTTGCACAATTTGTTTTTTTTGTGCGATATCTTTTACACATGGGGTTGGTGGTTAATGTCTGTCTTTGAACGGCTTCCATGGCTTTCTTTGTTTTGTGGCTATCTGGAGAATATGAATCTCAGAGTTCTATACTACATACATACTCTGATAATAAAATTACTTTAAACTTTGAAATGCGATCAGTCAAGGGGCAAGTTATGACGTCTTCATAGCTCAGGCAAAACCTGACTTTCTGCCTCAAAGGACATAAAGTGGGCGAGGGAAATACAGTTGGCCCTCCTTATCCGCAAGGGATTGGTTCCGGGACCCCTCGCGGATACCAAAAACCACAGATGCTCAAGTCCCTTATTCAACCTGTCTCAGTGCTGTGGACATTAGGACCCAGCGAGAGAGCTCTGATACCGCAGTGTTTCTGTTCATGAAAATAATCATGATTGAAAATAAAGTGGAAATAATAAAGCGATTGGAAAGAGGTGAAACGCCATCGGTCATTAGAAAAGCATTAGGCTACAGTCAGTCAACGATCGGAACAATTTTAAAGGATAAAGTGAGAAAGGCCCTGCTCCGATGAAAGCTACAATTATTACTAAGCAACGCAGTGGTTTAATTATTGGGTTTTGGGTTTTTGATCCTCTCAGCGCTGAAACATATGTTCTTAAGTGTTTTATATGCATAGAAAGGTAAAATATATAGTATATACTAAGACAAACGTTTGACTGACGCTAAATAATACTGGATGTACCTGTTTAGACTTACTTAGAACTTAAGATTTTTTTCGATCCCGATCCACGATAACCCACGCACATCCTCCCGTATACTTTAAATCATCTCTAGATTACTTGTAATACCTCATACAATGTAAATGCTATGTAAAATAGTTGTTATACTGCATTGTTTAGGGAATAATGACAAGAAATAAAGTCTGTACATGCTCGAACAACAAGTGCTGGAAGAGCACTTCCGAGTTTTCTCGATTCGCGGTGAATTCGCGGATGCGGAACTCGCGGATAAGGAGGGTTGCCTGTATGGTTAAGACCATTCAAAAGGGCAGATTCTGAATTTGACTTCATTGAATGCCATACCCTAATCGAAAGGAATTGCGTCTGTGTGATTAGAGTATGGGAGTTGTTCTAGTTAACACTGTACTACAGTAACAAACATCAATAATACATGAGTGGGTCCTAAAATAACACAATGTCTTCAGTCCAGTTTTCTCAGATATGCCAGATACAGAAGTGTCACAGAAATGCTTTTCAACAACTATAACAAGCTTCAAGCAAAGTCTAAGAGAATGGTGGGTTAGCAAGACATGAGGTAATTACGTGATCATTGTAATCAATTATGAGGCATGGAGAATCCAATGTTTATAATAAGTAACTCATTTTTTAAGCTAATCCCTCAACTACCTGCCTGCCTTGTTGCTGAGCACCCCCTTTATATTTATTGCCCCCTTAGGAACTCCCACCTCCCTCAGGAGGAGATACCACCCAATTTGGGAACCACTGGGTTAGATAGATCTTAGAGTAGGTTAAACGGTTGACACAACATCATGGGCCACTGTGCTGTACTGTTCTGTGTTCATAATATGCTCAAACAAAATTTAACACCAAGTCCTTTAAGGAGATATTAGAAGAAGAGACCAAAAACTTAGTCAAGATGGTAAATGTTAAATGGAGAGGTAGGCAAATTTATGTAGGGATTAGACCCAAGCAGTTTAAGAATGCTCACCAATGGCTGTGTCTATATTTAATGCACCTGAATTGATTAGGTAGTTTTGGACTTATTCTACACAACACTAATTTTATTTGCTTTTTGTTCACACTATTAAATCCAGCAAGTTGATGTGGAATTGGTGCCATCAATATGTAGCCTTGCCTGTGTATGCTCCCACCACTAACGTGACAGCCTTGCTCGCGTGTGCCTCTGCCACTAGCACTATGCCGTCTGCCAAGCTCAGGGTCAATTACAGAAGATTGAATAAGTATAAACTCAGTGGGCTCGACACCTACGCTTCAGGAAAACCATGTGAGTAGTGAGCCTGCCTCACTGAAGAGGAATCTGACAGAAATTTGCAAAACAATCAGCCCCACGCCCTCCCTCCCTTCATTTAGGACAACGCGACAAGCTCAAAGTAGTAAGTGGCAGCCATGGCAAAGTAAATTTATTATTAAAGTACCCACATGTACCCTGAGATTAGTTTACTTGTGGGCATTCACAGTAAATACAAAGAAACATAATAGAATCAATGAAAACCTGCACACAGCAAAGACTGTCACAGAATCCATATGCAAAGACAACTCATTGTGCAAACACAAAAAGGAGGAAATAAAAGGAAATAAGTATTGACGATGTGAGTCCCAGAACACGAGCTCATAGGTTATGGAATCATTTCGGTAGGTTTGTTATCGAGCAACAGAAAGCTTACCTGTACTCTGCTCCCCAACCCTTGACAAAACTCATTCGAATTGTGCACATTCGGGTCAGCTGGTACACCGCCTCGAAACCCTGGTTCACTGACTGAGCCAATAACGCTGCAAACTCCTGGTTATTGAAGATCTTAAGGTTGCATCCTGTTAGTAGAAGTGAACAAGCCCCACGGCACATCAGAAACCACGTCTGTGGCAACAAATTACAAGCACAAGAGATTCTACAGATGCTGCAAATCCTAAGGAACAGTAGGACTACCAAGCTTGGAATCTAAAAAAGGTAAAGTTATCCTCCTGGACAAGTGGCAATAAAACAAACACAAGATTCTGCAGATGCAGGAAATCCAGAGCAACACACACAAAATGCTGGATGTCAGGCAGCATCTATGCAGAAGAATAAACAGTTGACATTTCGGGTTTGAAACCCTTTATCGAGACTGAAAAGGAAGGGGGCAGAAGCCAGAGTAAGAAGATGGCAAGGAGTGCATGCTGGCATCGATTTATCTAACTTCCAGAAATTTCTCCACCTTCTCTCTTTCTCTATTCCCCATTCTGGTTCCTCTCATACCCCTTCTCCTCATCTACCCATCACCTCCCTCTGGTGCCCCTCACCCTTCCCTTTCTTCAATGGTTCACTGTCCTCTATCAGATTCCATCTTCTTCAGTCCTTTACCTCTTCAACTTATCACCTCCCAGCTCCTTACTTAAATCCCCCTTCCCCACACACCCACCTTCCCTCTCACCTGCCAGCTTGTGCTCCTTCCCCTAACCCCACCTTCTGAGGTTGTGCCCTCTGGTCCTCGACTCCCAATATAAAAAACATCCTCTCCACCTCCCTACTATCTTGGCCTTTGAATGGTTAAGTATCAGCCCGTTATAATCTTCACCAGAATGCAGCCTTTACAATTAAAGGACAGGAGCCCATTATTTGATGTGTTAACGATTGCAACAGCCCGTCTTCCTTACAGAACTGTTCAGTATTTGGTATCAGAAACTACAAGGCCACAGTGTTATGAAACAAATCCCATTAAAGATAAAAGAGATGTATTCCGTCCTTGAATTATCGTGCTGATTATTAGCCCTTGCCTATCAGGGATTAGCTCCCTTGGTGTGCCAAAATTGCAGCATCCTTCTCAAAGAACAGAGCTTATACTAAGACACTTGGAGCCATAATTACTGCCCGGTCTAAGAAGCCTCACTCAGGATTGAAAGAAAGTTTTCAGATAACACTGTGTTATGAAACAATTAAGGGTGAGCGGGAAATATTTTGGATAGAAAGGATTCCCACCACCCAAACCCCCTACCTATTCTCCTCCCACCCAGTCTCCACCCATCCACCAGCTCCCTTCCCATACGAATACCCCGCCAATACATTTACCTGGTGGGATCTTGCAAACGGTTGCAGGGTGCCACCCATAGCGCTGGTTGCAGTTTGGACTCTGAACAAAGATGGCGCTGTCACTCAAGCATTCGGCAAAGACCTCTCCCCCAATGTAGTATAGCCTGACTCCCCTGCCTGCAGTGGATAGGATATACCAGTCAAAAATCACCGCCCGATTAAACACAGGACCTTTGCAACATAAAACAACGTCCTTAGCAAACCTTGAGGTGTGAAAATATAATCACATTATTTATATATTGAATGAACAACAGAGAACATTGATAATGAAATATTTGGAAAGCACTTAAAAAAAAAGTGAACAAGATAAATCCAAAACACTTTGTCCGCAAATGTAAAAATAAGCTGGAAATCCAGAACAACACACAGAAAATGTTGGAGGAACTCAGCAGGTCAGAAAGCACCTATGGAAACGAATAAAGAGTTGACGTTTTGGGCCAAGACCCTTCATCAGGGCACTCCCTCGTTAAAGGCACAACATCAAGTGCAAGTTTATTGTCATTCAACCACACACATGTATACATCTAAATGAAACAACCTTCCTCTGGGACCAGGATATTAAAGCTGATCTTTGATGTGAGCTAGACAGACATTAGAAACAGGCCCATCCTCTCTCCGGCACTTGGGTAGTTGCTCAGCAAACCACACTGTGTTGCAAAACTCATCTACAGAGGGTGTTAAAGAATATAATGAAATATATGACTGATTGATATCAACTAGCAAAAATATTGATAATCTTCCAGACCTGTTGTTTTAATAATTGTCTCCATAATTCCCTAAGAATATTTGCACATCATACAATCGGGAAAAGCCTTATATTAAGAAATAACGTAACAAGAAAAAATAATAATATATCTTGGCAATTTACTTGCAAACGTTTCGTCACCAAACGAGGAGCCTGAGAACACTAACGATGTCGTCTTGTATAGTGACAAAACATTTGCATGTAAATTGCCAAGATCAGAGAACTGAACCCAATCATCAACCACACAAGTTACATACTTTTCAAATTATTTCCACTAATAATAAGAACCTAAGATAAAGGAGCTGAATTAGGCCCATTGTGTCTGCTCTGACATTTCATCACGGCTGATCCATTTTTCCTCTCATCCCCAATCTCCTGCCTTCTCCCCATATCCCTTCATTCCTGACCAATCAAGAATACATCAACCTCTGCCTTAAATATACATAAAGATCTGGCCTCCACAGCAGCCTGTGGCAAAGAATTCCACAGATTCACCACACTCTGGTTAAAGAATTTCCTCCTCATCTGATCTAAAAGGATACCTATCTATTCTGAGGCTGAGTTCTCTGGTCTTAAATTCTTCCACCACAGGAAACATCCTCTCCACATCCATTCTATCAAGGCATTTCACCATTTAGTAGGCTTCAATGAGCTATCCTCTCATTCTTCTGAACTCTTGTGAAATTAGGTCCAGAACCATCAAAAGCTCTTCATATGACAAGCCATTCAATACTGGAATCATTTTTGTGAACCTCCTTTGAACCCTCTCCAGTTTCAGCACATCCTTTCTAAGGGGCCCAAAACTTCTCAGTACTCCAAATGGGGCCTCACCAGTGCTTCATAAGGACCCAACATTAGATCCTTGCAATGTTAGCATTCATTTCAAGAGGACTAGAATATAAAAGCATTTGCCTTCCTCACCACAGACTCAATCTGCAAATTAACCTTAAGGGAATCCTGCACAAAGACTCCCTAGTACCTTTGTATTTCAGCTTTTTGTATTTTCTCTCCACTTAGAAAATAGTCAAACCTTTCATTTCTTCTGCTAAAGTGCATGACCATATACTTCCCAACACTGTAGTCCATCTGCCATTTCTTTGACCATTCTCCTAATCCAAGCCCTTCTGTAGCCTCTTTACTTCTACAAAACTACCTGCCCCTCCACCTGTCTTCATATCATCTGCAAACTTTGTAACAAAGTCTTCAATTTCATCATCCAAATCATTGACAAATAACATAAAAAGAATTGGTCCCAACACAGAACCCTGTGGAACACCACTTGTCACCAGCAGCCAGCCAGAAAAAGCTTCCTTTATTCCTACTCATTGCTTCCTGCCAATTAGCCACTGTGCTATCCATGCTAAAATCTTCCCTCTAAGACCATGGGCTCGTAGCTTGTTAAGCAGCCTCATGTGTGGCAAGTTGTCAAAGACCTTCTGAATATCCAAGTATACATCAACTGATTCTCCTTTGTGTAAGCTGCTTGTTACTTTTTCCAAAGAATTTGAACAGATTTGTCAGGCAAGATTTTCCCTTGTGTAAACTATGCTGCCTATTTTAACATGTGCCTCCAAGTACCCTGAGACCTCATCCTTAATAATCGACTCCAACATCTTCCCAACCACTGAGGTCAGACTAACTGGCCTACAGTTTCCTTTCTTCTACCTCTCTCCCTTCTTGAAGAGTGGGGTGACATTTACAATTTGCAATTTTCCATTTTTCCGGAACCATTCCAGAATTTAATGATTCTTGAAAGATCATTACGAATGCCTCCATGATCTCTTCAGCCACCTCTTTCTGAACCCTGGGGTTCATCTGGTCCAAGTGACATCTACCTTTAGACCTTTCAGTTCCCCAAGAATCTTCTCTCTAGTTATGGTAACTTCACGGACTTCATGCCCCCGACACCTGGAACGTTCAACATACTGCTATTGTCTTCCACAGTGAGGACTGCTGCAAAATACTTATTCAGTTCGTCCGTCATCTTGTTGTCTTCCATTACTACTTCTTCTGCATCGTATACAGCAGTCCAATATCCACTCTCACCTCCCTTTTACACTTTATGTATCTGAAGAAACTTTTGGTATCCTCTTTATTATTGGCTAGCTTACTTCCATATTCCATCTTTAGCTTCCTAATGAGTTTTTTGTTGCCTTCTGTTGGTTTTTAAAAGCTTCCCAATCCTCTAACTTCCCACTAATTTCTGCTCTATTATATACCCTCTCTAAGGCTTTTATATTGGCTTTGACTTCTCTTGTTAGTCACAGTTGTGTCACCTTGCCTTTAGACAATAGGTGCAGAAGTAGACCATTCGGCCCTTCGCGCCTGCACCGCCATTTTGAGATCATGGCTGATCATCTATCAATACCCGGTTCCTTGCTTTGCCCCATATCCCTTGATTCCCCTATCCATAAGATACCTATCTAGCTCCTTCTTGAAAGCATCCAGAGAATTGGCCTCCACTGCCTTCCGAGGCAGTGCATTCCAGACCCCCACAACTCTCTGGGAGAAGAAGTTTTTCCTTAACTCTGTCCTAAATGACCTACCCCTTATTCTCAAACCATGTCCTCTGGTACTGGACTCTCCCAGCATCTGGAACATATTTCCTGCCTCTATCTTGTCCAATCCCTTAATAATCTTATATGTTGCAATCAGATCCCCTCTCAATCTCCTTAATTCCAGCGTGTACAAGCCCAGTCTCTCTAACCTCTTTGCATAAGACAGTCCTGACATCCCAGGAATTAACCTTGTGAATCTACGCTGCACTTCCTCTACAGCCAGGATGTCCTTCCTTAACCCTGGAGACCAAAACTGTACACAATACTCCAGTTGTGGTCTCACCAGGGCCCTGTACAAATGCAAGAGGATTTCCTTGCTCTTGTACTCAATTCCCTTTGTATTAAAGGCCAACATTCCATTAGTCTTCTTCACTGCCTGCTGCACTTGCTCATTCACCTTCAGTGACTGATGAACAAGGACTCCTACATCTCTTTGTATTTCTCCCTTATCTAACTTTACACCTTTCAGATAATAATCTGCCTTCCTGTTCTTACTCCCAAAGTGGATAACCTCATACTTATTCACATTAAACATCATCTGCCCACTCACCCAGCCTATCTAAGTCACCCTGAATTCTCCTAACATCCTCATCACATGTCATACTGCCACCCAGCTTAGTATCATCAGCAAACTTGCTGATGTTATTCTCAATGCCTTCATCTAAATCATTGACGTAAATCATAAACAGCTGTGGTCCCAATACCGAGCCCTATGGCACCCCACTAGTCACCACCTGCCATTCCGAGAAACACCCATTCACCGCTACCCTTTGCTTTCTATCTGCCAACCAGTTTTCTATCCATGTCAATATCTAGAATACTTCTTCTCTTTGGGATGTATATATCCCCTGCCTTCCAAATTACTTCCAGAAATTCCAGCCATTGCTGCTCTGCCATCATCCCTGCCAGTGTTCTTTACCAATCAATTCTGACCAACTCCTCTCTCATGCCAAGATGATTTCCTTTACTCCACTGTCATACTGATACATCTCACTTTAGCTTCTCCTTCTCAGATTTCAGGGTGAATTCCATCATACTACGATCACTTGCCCATAAGGGTTCTTTTACCTTAAGCTCTCTAATCAATTCCAGTTCATTGCACAACATCCAATCCAGAATAGGTCATCCCCTCGTGGGCTCAACCATGGGCTACTTTAAAAAGCCATCTTGTAGGCACTCTAGGAATTCCCCTGCAGTTTTTTACCCTTGTTATTCCTTAGCTCTATCCACAATGATTCAACACCTTCTAACCCTATGTCACCTCTGTCTAATGATTTAGATAGATAGATAGATAGATAGATAGATACTTTATTCATCCCCATGGGGAAATTCAACTTTTTTTCCAATGTCCCATACACTTGTTGTAGCAAAACTAATTACATACAATACTTAACTCAGTAAAAAATATGATATGCATCTAAATCACTATCTCAAAAAGCATTAATAATAGCTTTTAAAAAGTTCTTAAGTCCTGGCGGTAGAATTGTAAAGCCTAATGGCATTGGGGAGTATTGACCTCTTCATCCTGTCTGAGGAGCATTTCACTTTTTAACCAATGGAGAAACGCCGTCCCCTCTGCCTTCTTGCCTATCTTTTCAATACACTGTGTATCCTTGGACATTAAACTCCCAGCTATAATCTTTTTCAGCCATGACTCAGTGATGCCTACATCACACCTGCCAATCTGCACCTGTGCTGCAAGTTCATCTGCCTTATTCCATATACTGTGCACAATCAGATACAACACCTTCAGTCCTGTGTTCACCCTTTTCAATTTTGTTGCTCTATGCTCAGCTTCTTAACTCCTAACTTAGACTGAGGTCTAACCAACATCTGCCTCCACAACCTCTCCACTAACTGTTCTGGCACTCTGGTCCCATCCCCGTGCAACTCTAGTTTAAACCCCATCGTGCAGCATTAACAAACCTTCCAACTAGGATATTAGTCCCTCTCCAGCGCTGTAGGTCCCACATTCTCTGGAAGAGAGCCCAATGATCCAAAAAATCATGTCCTCCCCTCCTACACCAACTCCTTAGCCAAGTATTAAACTGTATACTCTTCCCAGTTCTGGCCTCACTAGCACGTGGCACAGGTAGCAACTCTTGGTCCTGCCCTCTAACTTAACACCTAACTCCCTACGCAGAACCTTGTCACTAGTCCTACCATGTCACTGGTACCTACATGGACCACAACTTCTTGTTGTTCACCCTCCCACTTAAGAATGCTGAGGACTCAATCAGAGATATCCCAGACCCTGACACCCGGGAGGCAACGTACCATCTGGGAATCTCGTTCTTGCCCACAGAACCTCCTGTCCATTCCCCTAACTAACGAATCCCCTATGACCACAGTGTGCCTCTTCTCCCTGTTTCCCTTCTGAGTCACAGAGGTGATCTCAGTGCCAGAGACCCGATTACTGTGACTTTCCCCTGTTAGGACATGCCTCAAACTGTATCCAAAGTAATATACTTGTTGTTGAAAGGGATGTTCACAGGGGTACTCTGCGTTGGCTCCTGTTCCTGCCTGTCACCCAGTCTCCTGGGTGTAACTACCTCTCTATACGTCCTGTCTATCACCCCTTCAGCCTCCCGAATGATCCGGAGTTCATCCAGTTCCAGCTCCAACTCCTTAACGCGAATTGTTAGAAGCTGCAGCCGGATGCACTTCCTGCAGTTGTAGAGGTCAGGGATACTGGAGGTCTCCCTGCCTTCACATCCCGCAAGAGAAGCATTGTACTATCCCGCCTGACATCTCCACTGTCCTACCTGGGCAGATATAATGAGGTGAAGGAAAAATCTTGAGCATTTCTTTCCTTTGCTTTCTCTGAGTGAAGCCTCGAAGAGCTGAAGTCTTAAGGTCACCACTTTAACTCTGTCCACTCAGGCAATGGCTGCTGCGCTTGCCCCTGCCTTCCTTTAATTTACTCTCACTAATTGATCCCAAATGACGATTGGTTGCTGGTCAAAGTTCTATATATATAGTGCAGGATGATGTTGGTTTCCTCCCACATTCCAAAGATGAACGGTTAGTGTTATTGAGTTATGGGTGACCTTGGTTGGTGCTGGAAGTGTGGCGACACTTCTGGGCTGCTCTCAGCTCAGTCCTCAGACTGTGTTGGTCACTGACGCAAAGCAATACATTTCAGCATATGTTTCGATGTTTCAATGTGGCATGTGGCAAATAAAGGAATGTAAATGACATTCCCAATCTTTAAAGAGGTCATGTCTATTCTATTTATTTGTTTGCTTGCTGCAGATGCTGGGGTCAAAGCAACACGTACAACACGCTGGAGGAACTCAGCAGGTCAGGCAGCATCCGTGGAAATGAGCAGTCAACGTTTTGGGCCGAGACCCTTTGTTGTCAGGAATGAAGCTCCTCCGTCTCTGTCTAACCTCGGCCAATCAGGTGCAGAAGGATTCTTTGTTGCTGTTTCCATAACAGTTTTGTTTTACCAGTCAGGTTTGTATTCCCTGAGTTGAACCCCCGAAATTGGAGGACGTGGTGGACCCTTCTTAGTCTGGCCTCTACCCTTTGACCTGTTTGACATGGGTGACCTTACCAAGAGCCAAAGCATAATGCTCTGACTCCAGCCAACATAACTCTCTGGGTCAGTGAAGCACGCAAGTCCCCAAACCACGATAGGGTTATGGTCCTCACAGTAATAGGCCCTTCTGGCCCAACAAGCCCATGCCGCTCAATAGCACCAATGTGACCAATTAATCTACGAACCCATGTCTTTGGAACGTTGGAGGAAACTGGAGCACCTGGAAGAAACCCACAGGGAGATCCTACAAATTCTTAACAGACTGCAGCAGGAATTGAACCCAGGTCACTGACACTGTAAAGCATTACTCTAGCCACTGACTCAGCATCCCAAAATTCTCACAACTGCTGAACAGTCTCAGTTTCAGTGAAAGTACATTCAGTGATGAGATTATCCTTTCCTGCCACATGAGCATCAAAGCATATAGTGAAATGTGTTGTTTACATCAAAGCACATCAGTTCATTAAGTGTACTCAATGTACTTGTGTAATGTCAAGGCTGAATTGGTGGTACGATGGCTTTGTGACTGTCTCAGCAACCCTGAGCTAGAAATAATTGCTGGTCTTACACAACAGCCCTGTGGTTGCATGCTTACAATCAGTGATTTCAGATACATCTAACTGAAGAGTGCTTATGGTACAAATCCTACCACATTACATAGATTGAAGATCTAAAGATTAGCTTTATTTGTCACATGTACGTTGAAACATCAAAAGACACAGTGAAATATATCACTGATGTCAAAGACCAGCACAGCCTGAAGATGTGCCGGGGGCAGCCCGCAAGTGTCCCCAAGCTTCTGGTGCTAGCGTGGCAGGCCCCTTGAGTATCATGAGCAGTTTTGGACCCCTTATCTTAGAAAGGATGTGGTGAAACTGGAGAGGGTTCAAAGGAGGTTTACAAAAATGATTCCAGTATTGAATGGCTTGTCATATGAAGAGCATTTGATGGTTCTGGGCCTGTATTCACTAAAATTCAGAAGAATGAGGGGTGACCTCATTGAAATCTATCAAATGGTGAAAGGCTTTGATAGAGTGGATGTGGAGGGGATGGTTCCTTTCATGGGAAAGTCTAAGAACAGAGGACACAGCCTCAGAATAGAGGGGCATCCTTTTAGAACAGAGATGAGGAGGAATTTCTTTAGCCAGAGGGTGGTAAATCTGTGGAATTCCTTGCCACAGGCAGCTGTGCAGACCAAGTCTTTATGTATATTTAAGGCAGAGGTTGATAGATTCTTAATTGGTCAGGGCATGAAGAGATATGGGGAAGGAGGAGGAGTCTGGGGCTGCGAGAGAAATTGGATCAGCCATGATGAAATGGCAGAGCAGACTCGATGGGCTAAATGGCCTAATTCTGCTTCTGGATCTTATGGTCTTATAACTTAATAACCCTAATGTAACCCAGGTTAATTAAACCCAAAGATGTAATGTTAGAAAGCTCCACCCGCGGAGGGATGAAAACAAGGTTTATTAAATTTTAAAAAAGAACTTGGGGTAAAAAAAAGCGATGTGAGAATGAGGCATGGCTGATGCAGCACGGGGAAGCGAGAGAAACATAGCAAGCTATTAGAAACTAAAGATATAAACTGTTAAAGGTGGAATTAGTAATGTAGTCGTAGAATGTAGTTGTAGTGAATTAGTAAGTACCCTAACTTACTTGAAAACATCGGAGTGAAACCCCTGGAGGAGAGACGATGGTGATAAAAGATCTATTGAAGCTATAGCTATAACAAGCGGCAGCTGTAATGAGACATATTGGCATAGGCAAGTGCCCAAGTTTGCTACAGTGTAATTGGGAATTAGTTCAATTAAATTGCCCTGGATTGGAGGGTGTACCTCATGAGAATAGGTTGAGTGTACTTGGCCTTTTCTTCTTGGAGCGATGGAGGATGAGCGGTGACCTGATAGAGGTGTATAAGATGATGAGGGGCATTAATCATGTGGATAGCCAATGGCTTTTTTCCAGGGCTGAAATGGCTAACATGAGGGGGCACCATTTTAAGTTGCTTGGAAATATGTCAGGGATAGTTTCTCAAACAGAGAGTGGTGGGTGTGTGGAATGCACTGCCAGCGGCAATGATGGAAGCAGATACCACAGGGTCTTTTAAGAGCCACTTGGGTAGGTACATGGAGTTTAGAAAAATATAGAGGGCTATGCGGTAGGGAAATCCTAGGCAGTCTCTAGAGTAGGTTACATGGTCGGCACAAGAGTGTGGGCCGAAGGGCCTGTAATGTGCTGTAAATTTCTATGTTCACACCAAGGGATTTGGTGAGTTAAAATTTTACTGTTCCAAGTGTATAAATTTGGGGGTGAAATATGTTCAGCAGTGTCGTAACTGAAAAATGTTTGGATATAACAATGTGATATTGAGATATTTTGAAATAGAAAATAGAATGTATATAAAAACTATGGATTGTAATCCTGTTGTATACAGGACAGGTTTCTTTGTGTAAGTTTGTGATTCGATTGTCCATGGATGATCAACTATTTCATCCAATCAAACAAGAAACAAGATGGCAAACCACCCAAGATCAAAGAACCAGCGTGGGAATGAAATGTTTAATGGCATAGAGGATCTAATACGGTTGGATATACAAGTTTATTTTCATTCGAAGGATCTGAATTAGATTTTCTGCAAGAACTGATTATGTTTGCAAAGACTTTGATAATTTACTGAATGAGATTTACTTTGTTTAAAAGTTGTGATGTTGGAGAATTGTTGTGAAAGGAGTTACACTGTATAGATATATAATTTTTGAATTTGAATTTGTAGCCATACTGACTTGAACTGAAACTAAAGTTAACCATAATACTAGAGAATAGGAATTCAATTAGTTTTCTAACTAACTAGGGATTTAAAAAAAAGGAAAGGTTAGTCTGTAAACCTTCAGGGAATAACACTAGATCTAATTAGTTAGAGAAATTGGAGAAACAAAGGTTATTCTAATGAATACCACTAATTCTAACTAAACAGGAATTTGTTTTTTATTAGGTATCTGAGATTTGGATGTCGAACAGAATGTTGGAATTTTGAATTGTTCTTGCTCATGTAAATATTTTGTATAACCAAAAGTTACCTCCAAAAATGTGTGTTTTCTATTCACTGCCTTCTTCTGATATCTAGAGCTTCTGATGGCTACTATCACCTAGTGTAGTGCTATTTAATTTGATTTTCCCATAAAGAGTGCGATGATCAGTCAGACGAGATAAACACGACACAGGCGTTACACTAACCTGTACGTCTTTAGAATGAGGGACGCAACAGGAGCACTGGAAGGAAACCAAGTGGTCTCGGCGAGAGCATACAAACTCCTTACAGACAGCTGCAGGAATTGAACCCCATTCGAGACTGCTGGCATTGTAAAGCATTACACTAACTACCATGCTACCCATGTGAAGTAAGTAATTGTAACCATGTGTCCACTGGTCTATTGTGAAAGGCCACCTGGTATCTTATTCCCTTTTGGGAAATACACAGACTAAGGTCAAATAAGGATGGACCACCAGTATTAATTTTGCCCATGACACCACAAGCCATGAATGAAAAAAGAAATGTTTCTTGGCATCTTCCAGTTACCTCCTGAAACATGCCAAGAGCTCTCTACCCCTCATCCATGCCAACACACCACGATTTCAGTGCAAATATTCCCCCCCCCACTTTCTCTCCAAACAGCACAGATACAAATTTACATTGAAGCACCTGAAGCTGATAGTTGACTACTGAAGAATATTTAGTCCCCAAATATAGTTTTAATCAGAAAGGGAGGTAGAACAGTAGATCTCAGCTTACCAACAAATGACCCAGGCTTGTACTTACCCAGCTGAGGAACACTGGCAAGAAGTACAGTCCAGAAGGGCTATGGTCCAGGAACGGGTTGATGGGACTGGACAGAATTAACGGTTTGGCCTGGACTTGATGGGCCCTGCATTTTCCCCACAACCCTTAACACCTTTACCAATCGAGAGCCTATCAATCTCTGCCTTTAGTGTACCCAGCAACTTGGCCTCCACCGTCAACCGTGGCAACAAATTCCACAGATCCACAAGCCTCTGTTCTAGGGAGCAGTGTCAAGGGTAGGGAAGGGAAATGTTTAACTTATAAAGCATAACTTTAAGGTGAGTGGAGGAAAGTGCAAGGGAAATGTCAAAGGCAGCTTTTTTTTAAAACACTGAGAGTAGTAGGTGCATGGAACATGCTCCAGCGATGGTGGTCAAGGCAGATTTAAGAAACACTTAGATAGACACATGAACAATAGAAAATGGTGCGCTCTTGTGAAAGAGAGGTTTGACACAAAGTTGTGGTCAGAAGGGCCTATACTCTGCTGTACTATATGTGAAGGAGGTTCAAGTGATCAGAAAGATACCATGTTAGGTAGTGATCTCACAGTCAGTGAGAGATGACTTTATGCAAATCAGGATGGAGTCATCAAAAGTTTGGAACGACCTACACTAAATTCGGGAGAAACTCAGCACCTCAGGCAACATCCATGGAGGAGAATTTACTAAGTATTTTGGGCTGAGACCCTTCCTCAGGACCGGAAAGGAAGGAGGAAGAAGCCAGAATAAGGAGATGTGGGCAGGGAAGGGGTACATATTTGGAATGAAGTTGTTTCAGAGACTGGAGGCTGGAGATCAGCCAGGGACATGCTGGAAGGAATTACCAATGCATATTCGTCAGGCAGGGGCACCACATTCAAGAGTGGGAATTACAACAATCAACCAGTTCCTTTACCAATGTGCCTTCTCGTCAGCTCCACTGCTGCGTTTCTGTTCACATTGGACAGCAGCCCCAGGCAGAAGCGCTCAGAGTTGGATGGATCGGTGAAGCCATCCACCGTCAGAGAAGGCTGTGAGGCATGGAAGGTCTCCCCCACTCGCTGGTTCAGTTCATAGTACGCTATGGAGCACCAGAAGGCTGGCTCACAGTAAGTGACAGGCTGCAAGTCTGCAAAAGGAAAACGCAGAGCATAAGAATTCATGAAAAAGATTTCCCCATTGGTGACACATAATCACCATCTAACCCATCTGACCTGGTCTCACCCCATCACAGATATTTCCATCCTCCTTAAAGGATGAAATTTAAAAGCATTCATAGAAACAAGTAGACTTTTCAACCCATCGAGTTAGTCCATGTCTTCCTACAAACCCAATGATAACCCTTATTAAACAAAAGATCCTCACTTCAAAATATTTACTGGACTCTGCTAGGACCATAGCCATCAGACAACACTAATGTTAGACAAACAAACTATGGGTTGGAAGTATTCAGCAGGTTGAGCAACATCTGCTGAAGCAAAGGGATTGTCCATGTTTCAGGTCAAAGTCCTGCAGCTTGAGGGACCGAGTTCCTTGACCTGTTGAGTTCCTTCAGCACAATGCTTGTTGCTCCAGATTCCTGCATCTGCCATCCCTTGTGTCTCCATTAATGTTAGAGGTCCTGTAATACAAAGGAATTTGTCCTGTTCTCTCCTAAATTACTTAAAACATCCATCATTAAGGACTTTCACCATTTGGGACATGTTCTCTTCTAATAACTGCCATTGGGAAGGAGGTAAAGGAGACTGAAGACCCACACTCAAAATTTTTAGGAACAGCTCCTTCAAAGATTCAAAGTATGTTTATTATCAAAGTGTGTATGCAGTATACAACCCTGAGATAAGTCTTCCCCACAGACAGCCACGAAACAAAACAAACCATGGAATCCATACAAAGAAAACTATCAATTCCCCAACACGCAAAAAAAAACAACAAATTACGCAAATGGCAAAAAAATGAACAAGAAAACACAGAATATAAAATGCCAAACCACAAAGTCATTGGAAAAAGTCCAGGCATATTCAATTGAGCCCAACCCAACTCTGCGTCTTTGTTATCTGCAAGCCAAAGAGCCAGTCCGCCCCGATCAAAATCACACAAAATAGTAACAAATAAAGGACCAGCCAGAACCAGAACACATCATAACGTGAACCAGAGTCCCACCCACAACCACTTCGATTAAATCTTGCTCAAGACCCAGGACTCCGGCACCATCCTCTGGCAGTATTGAAGAAGCAGACAGTTGTTCTAATATCCCCGTCAATATTTAGCTCTTAACCAACCTCACTAAAACTGACAACTTGCCCAGTTATATCACTGAGGCAATTGGTATCTCACTGTCCTCAAATTGGCCAGTGTAGGTCCCTAAATCGTTATAATTTTTTAAACCACATTCTCCCACCTTTTCCCTCTGACCAATCAAGAAACTATTAATTTCTGCCAGAAATACACTAACCACTTGGCCTCCACGGTAGTCTGTGGCAATAAATTTCTGATTCACTACCCTCTGATGAAAGAAATTCCTCCTCAATTTTAAAAGGGTCAGTCCTTTATTCTGATGCTGGGCCCCCAGACCCTGGACTCAACTACTCTCAGAAACATCCTTTCAATGAGCTCTCCCTTCGAAAACTCATTGAGTACAGGCTCAGAAACATCAAATGCTCTTTAAATTATTAGCCTTTCATTGCTGGGATCATACTGCGAACCTCCTCTGGACCCTCTCCAGGGCCAGCACATTCCTCCTGAGATAACGGGGCCCAAAATTGCTCACAATATTGGCCAACAGTGACAACATAGAACATGGAACAGTACAGCAAAGAAACAGGCTCTTCAGCCCACAATGAGCTGAACCAAATAAATTAGAAATCAAATGGCTAACTACACTAATCTCTTCCACCTACACAATACCCAAATCCTTCCAATTTTCTCATGTTCATTTGCCTATCAAACATCTCTTAAAAGTCCCTAATGTATCTGCCTCTACCACCTTCTCAGGCAGTGTATTCTGGGCACCCACCATTCTCTGCCTAAAAAAAAACGTGTGCCACATCTCCTTTGAAATTACTCCCTCCCTCCTTAAATGCATGCCTCCTGGTATGAGACATTTTGATCCTGAGGGAAAAATACTGTCTGTCTCCTCTATCTACGCCATTCATAATCTTACAAGCCTCTGTCAGAACTCCCCTCAGCCCGAGGCTCACTGACTGAGGAGAAGATCCAGCAGCAGGTCATTTCAGCAAAAAAGAGGTTTGGCCAGCCACCAATCAGTGTTTGGGATTGATTAGCAAGAACAAATTAAAGGAAGACAGAGGCAACCGCAGTGGCTGTTGTCTGAGTGGACAGAGTCAGAGTGGTGATCTTGGGAAAATCAGGTTGCTTCTGGATTCCAGGGGAGGGAATTTCTAGAGTGCCTACAAGATGGCTTTTTAGAGCAGCTCGTGATTGAGCTCACCAGGGGATCAGCTGTTATGGATTGGGCGTTGTGCAATAATCCAGAATTTGATTAGTGAGCTTAAGGTAAAAGAACCCAAGGGGACAAGTGACCATAATATGATTGAAGCAACACACACAAAATGCTGGTGGAACGCAGCAGGCCAGGCAGCATCTATAGGGAGAAGCGCTGTCGACGTTTCGGGCTGAGACTCTTCATCAGGATAATATGACTGAATTCACCCTGAAATCTGAGGGGAAGCCAAATCAGATGCATCAGTATTACAGTGGAGTAAAGGGAATTACAGAGGCATGAAAGCCCAGAATTGATTGGAAAAGAACACTGGCAGGGATGACGGCAGAGCAGCAATGGCTGGGATTTCTGGAAGCAATTCGGAAGGCACAGGATATATACATCCCAAAGAGGAAGAAATATTCTAAAGCACAATGACACAACCGTGGCTAACAGGAGAAGTCAAAGCCAATATAAAAGCCAAAGAGGCGGCATAAAATAGAGCAAAAATTAGTGGGAAGTTAGAGGATTGAGTAGTTTTTAAAAACCTACAGATGGCAACCAAAAAAATGTCATTAAAAAGGCAAAGATGGAATATGAAAGCAAGCTAGCCAATAATATTAAAGAGGATAACAAGGGTTTCATCAGATACATAAACCGTAAAAGAGAGGTGAGAGTGGATATCGGACCACTTGAAAATGATGCAGGAGATGTAGTAATGACGGAAAAGGAAATGGCAGATGTACTGAATGAGTATTTTGCATCAGTCTTCACTGTGGAAGACACTAGCGGTATGGTGGAAATTCCAGGTGTCAGGGGTCATGAATTACGTGAAGTTACCATTACTAGGGAGAAGGTTCTTGGGAAACTGAAAGGTCTGAGGGTAGACTAAGCCACTTGGACCAGATGGTGTACACTCCAGGATTCTGAAAGAGGTGGCTGAAGAGACTATATAGCCATTAGTAATGGTCTTTCCAGAATCACTAGATTCTGGAATGGTTCTGGATGACTGGAAAATTGCAAATATCACTCCACTCTTCAAGAAGGGAGAGAGGCAGAGGAATGGAAACTGAAGGCCAGTTAGTCTGATCTCAATGATTGGGAAGATGTTGGAGTCACTTATTAAGGATGAGGTCTCAGGGTATTTGGAGGCATATGATAAAATAGGCCATAGTCAGCATTGTTTCCTCAAGGAAAAATCTTCCCTGACAAATCCATTGGAATCTTTTGAAGAAATAACTAGCAGGATAGACAAAGGAGAATCGGCTGATGTTGTGTACTTGGAGTTTCAGAAAGCCTTTGACAAGGTGCCACACATGAAGCTGCTTAACAAGCTATGACTCTGTGGTATTACAGGAAAGATTCTAGCATGGATAAATCAGTAGTTGACTGGCAGGAGGCAAAGAGTGGGCAAAAGGGAACCTTTCCTGCTTGGTGACTAATGGGTCTGTGTTGGGATGGATTCTATTTTACATACCAATGATTTGGATGATGGAATTGATGGCTTTGTTGCAATGTTTGCAGACAATATGAAGATAGGAGGAGGGGCAGGTAGTTTTGAAGAACTAGAGAGGCTACAGAAGGACAGGCAGATTAGGAGAAAAGACAAAGAAATGCAGTTGGGATACTGTGTCAGGAAGTGCACGTCATACACTTTGGTTGCAGAAATGAAAGGTTTGAGTATTTTCTAAAGGAGAGAAAATACCAAAAACGGAGGCACAAAGGAATTTGGGAGTCCTTGTGCAGGATTCCCTAAAGGTGAATTTGCAGGTTGAGTCTGTGGTGAGGAAGGCAAATGCGATGTCAGCATTCATTTCAAGAGGACTAGAATATAAAAGCAAGGATGTAACGATTAGTCTTTATAAAACACTGGTGAGGTCTCACTTGGAATATTGAGAGCAGGTTTGGGCTCCTTATCTGAGAAAGGATGTGCTGAAACAGGACAGGGTCCAAAGGAGGTTCATAAAAAATGATTCCAGGATTGAACAGTTTGTGATACAAACAGCATCTGATGGCTCTGGGCCCGTATTCACTAGAATTCAGAAGAATGAGAGGTGACCTCATTGAAACCTATCAAATGGTGAAAGGCCTTGATAGAGTGGATGTGGAGAGAACATTTCCTACAATGGGAAAGTCTAAGACTAGAGGACACAGTCTCAGAATAGAGGGACGTCCTTTTAGAATGGAGAGGAGGAGGAATTTCTTTAGCCAGAGAAAGGTGAATCTGTGGAATTCTTTTCCACAGGCAGCTGTGGAGGCCAAGTCTTTATGTATATTTAAGGCAGAGGTTGACAGATTCTTGATTAGTCAGGGCATGAAGGGATATGAGGAGGAAGGCAGGAGATTGAAGCTGAGAGGGAAAATAGATCAGCCATGATGACATGGTGGAAAAGACGATGGGCCAAATGGCCTAATTCTGCTCCTATATCTTATGGTCTTAACAGTATACTATCTCGTTACATTTGAAACGAAGACTGCAAGACCAGAATCAGCCAAAAATAAATCGGAAATGTCCACATCAGCAAGGGGTTTGAGAAGGCTCTGTACTGAAAATTATGGTCAGGCTGTCAACATGATTTGAAGGCTTCCCTGACACGTTCTCATGCACACACACTCTCTCTCTCTCTCGCTCATTCACAGACACACTAATACACAGAGTACAATTCAGTTTGAACAGCTGCTAACCATTTTGCTGCTTTGAACAGCTGTTCGTGGTGGGAGAATTCAATCTCTCTGTGGAAGAGCGATCCCCATTTTAGAATAAAAGCTCCTGATTTTAGAACAATAGTCGGCCCAAGTTTCACTTTTTTTTAGCCTCTCAAAACAACACACAAGCAAAGTGTCTTTCAGTCTTTCAAGACCAACTAACTACAACTACACGGCCAAATGCCATCTGTCTGCAAGTGCAAACACGAGGAAATCTGCAGATGCTGGAAATTCAAACGACACACACAAAATGCTGGTGGAACACAGCAGGCCAGGCAGCATCGACAGGAGAAGCGCTGTCGACATTTCGGGCCGAGACCCTTCGTCAGGACTAACTGAAGGGAAAGATACTAAGAGATTTGAAAGACTGTCTGCAAGTGACTACTTTTCACGTGAGGAGTCAAGTTGGAAGTCTCACACACACGCGCACACTCAAATATGGACATCATTAAAAGAGCTCTCATTCACTCACACACAGACACCCAATGTCTACACTTGCCAACACGGGTCAGTAATCAGGAACATAAACATCGACTGATTTTGGTATGAGTCACCAGTTTCAGGAGAGTAGGGTTGAAATTCTGGGGGGGGTAGGGGTGGGAAGAGTAGATTAGGTAATATTGTTCTCTTTTTATGCAATAACCATTAAAAAAAGTTGCAACACAGTGTGGTGGAAAGTTACCCTTGTATGAGAATTTATATCTCTCTCTCTTTTACACACACAGAATTTTCACTGATCGGGCTGCACAGTTCCTGCCTGGCCTCATTAAATCAGCATCCTGCCACATTTCCTGTTTTTCTTTTCAGCTTACACTGGGTTCGGTTTTGCAGCGATCTCCATTCGATGTCTATTTCATGCTCCTGACCCTCCCCTCCTGCTCCCATTCACACCTTGCTGGTTCCATGGGGTATCGGTATTGCTTTATTATTGGCACATGGACTGAGATCCACCAAAAAGTTTCTGTTTGCATGCCATCTAGAGAGGTCAAGTCAAGTTTATTGTCATTTAACTACGTATGTACGTGTATACCGTCAAACGAGGCAACGTTTCTCCAAACCAGGGTGTAAAGCACAGTAGCACACATAACACACAATAACTTCAGAAAGTAAGAATTAAGTCTACTGACCAATTATGCATAAATAAAAAAAAGTGCAAAAAATGAAATATTGTAGGGTACAGATTAACCGGCGACACTTCGAATACGATATGGCCGAGTTCAAAATCAAAGTGGCTTGGGGGAAGAAACTGTTTCCATCCTGACCGTTCTTGTCTTTATGCATCAGAGTCTCCTGCCTGATAGTAGAAAGTCAAAGAGGCTGCTGGATGGGTGAGATCCTTGATAATAATAAGGGCCCTGTGTACACAGTGCTCTGATAAATATCCCCGATGGCAGGTGGGGAGAGCTCTATGATCCTTCTGGCCTTCTTTCACTCTCCTTTATTGGGACTTCTGTGCCGCTGCTTTACTGTTCCAATACTAAATGGAAGTACAACTTGTCAGGACGCTCTCAATGGCGCTCCTGTAAAACGAGGGGGTGTGTGGTGGGGAGCACTGCTTGCCTGAATCTTCTCATAAGCAGATGTGCTGCTGTGCCTTCTTAGTCGGGGAGGTGATACTGAGAGACCAGGTGAGGTCATCTGTGACACAAACTCCCAGGAACTTGGGGCACTTAACGCTCTCTACGGAAAAGCCACGATAGTTCATCTGCACTTTCCTAAAGTCCACAAGCATTTCCTTGCTCTTCTTCAAGTTTAGACTTAGGCTGATGTTCTCACACCGGTCCACCAGCTGCAAACTGAACTTCAAGGTAGTTCAAAGTAAAATTATTATCAAAGTACCCATGTTACCATATACTGCCCTGAGATTCACCTTCCCCACAGACAGCCATGAAATAAAGAAACATCATGAAGCCCACTCAAAGAAAAACCGCAACCCCGCCCCCACACCCGCCGCACAAAAAAAAAACCAAATCGCACAACCGGCAACAAAAAGAGCAGAAAAACACAGAATATAAAACACAAAATCAAAATAGTCCAGGCATATTCAGTATAACCTACAAACGATGCAAATACAAAAATAATCAATAATAATAAACAAATAATAGAGAACATGAGTTGTAGGGTCCTTGAAAGTGAGTCTGTAGGTTGTGTGTACGATATAGCAACACAAACATACTTTAATAATAAGTTTTGCTTGGACTTTGACACACCATACACAAGTAGATCAAGGTAGGAAGATAAAACAATGCAGAATATAGCGATAGAGCTACATTGAAAGTGCAATGCAGGGGCCACAATGAGGTAGATTGGGAAATCAAGAGTTCACTTTTTACGAGTTTGAAAGGTCTACTCATGAGTCTGATAACAGAGGGATAGATAGTCATGCTCTCAAACATATCTTCTGCCTGACGGGAGAGTGGAGAAAAGGGAATGACTGAATGAATTCAGGGAGTAATTCTTATGGCCCTGGGGATTGAAGACTAGGAATAGGGGGAATTCACTGTCTCCTCTGAAGAACACCTAAACCAGTTGCATCTCTGCCTCCCTCAAGGCCAAGTAACCCACAACAGTAACCATTTATTCTCAGGATATGCACACTGCTAACCACCCCTATTGGCCTCGAGAAGCACATGTGCAGTCAGTTTCTTAAACTGCTCCTGAAGACAGTTGGAAAAAAGATCATAAACCCAAGAGAACCTTCAGATGCTGGAAATCCAGAGCAACACACACAAAATGCTGGAGAATCTCAGCAGGTCAGGCAGCATCTATGGAGAGGAATAGACAGTTAATGTTTCGGGCCGAGACTCTCCATCAGGACAGTCCATAACCCATGAACACTACCTTGCTATTTTGCTCCTTTTGCACGATTTATTTTTAAAATATATACTCACTGTAATATATACTATTTTGTATGTATTGCACTGTAGTGCTACAGGGAGAAGACCCACACTCAATGGTTTAGGAACCGTTTCTTCCCCTCTGCCATCAGATTTGTGAATGATCCATTAACTCTACCTTATTAATAATTTATTTGTATGTTTCGTATTGTAACCTGTAGTAATGTTTTAAACTCTTCCACTCTACTGCTGCTCCAAAACAACAAACTTCAAGACATACAAACCCCATTTCCAGAAAAGTTGGGATATTTTCCCAAATGCAATAAAAACAAAAATCTGTGATGTTAATTCACGTGAACCTTTATTTAACTGACAAAAGTACAAAGAAAAGATTTTCAATAGTTTTACTGACCAACTTAATTGTATTTTGTAAATATACACAAATTTAGAATTTGATGGCTGCAACACACTCAACAAAAGTTGGGACAGAGGCATGTTTACCATTGTGTTACATCACCTTTCCTTTTAATAACACTTTTTAATCGTTTTGGAACTGAGGATACTAATTGTAGAAGATTTGCAATTGGAAATTTTGTCCATTCTTGCTTGATATAAGACTTAAGCTGCTCAACATTCCGTGGTCTCCGTTGTCTGATTCTCCTCTTCATGATGTGCCATACATTTTCAATAGGAGATAGATCTGGACTGGCAGCAGGCCAGTGAAGCACACGCACTCTGTGTCTACAAAGCCACGCTGCTGTAGCCCGTGCAGAATGTGGTCTGGCATTGTCCTGCTGAAATAAGCATGGACGTCCCAGGAAGAGACGTCGCCTTGATGGCAACATATTTCTCTCTAAAATCCTAATATACGCCTCAGAGTCAATGGTACCTTCACATACATGCAACTCACCCATGCCATGGGCACTAATGCACCCCCATACCATCACAGATGCTGGCTTTTGCACCTTTCGCTGATAACAATCAGGATGGTCATTTTCATCTTTGGCACGGAGAACTCGACGCCCGTTTTTTCCGAAAACTAGCTGAAATGTGGACTCATCTGACCACAGCACATGGTTCCAGTCTTTCAGTCCATCTGAGATGAGCTCGGGCCCAGAGAACTCGCCGGCGTTTCTGCATAGAGTTGATGAATGGCTTCCTCCTTGCGTAATACAGTTTCAAGTTGCATTTCTGGATGCAGCGACGGACTGTGTTAAGTGACAACGGTTTTCCGAAGTACTCCCGAGCCCAGGTGGCTATAATTGTCACAGTCGCATGACTGTTTGTTATGCAGTGCCGCCTGAGGGCTCGAAGATCACGCGCATTCAACAGTGGTTTCCGACCTTGCCCTTTACACACTGAGATGTCTCTGAATTCTCTGAATCTTTTCACAATATTATGTAATGTAGATGTTGAAAGACCTAAATTCTCTGCAATCTTGCATTGGGAAATTTTCCTTTTGAACTGACTAACAATTCTCTCACGAATTTTGGCACAAAGGGGTGAGCCATGACCCATCCTTGCTTGCAAAGACTGAGCCTTTGATGGACGCTACTTTTATACCCAGTCATGATACCTCACCTGCTACCAATTAGCCTGCTTAATGTGGAGTCTTCCAAACCGGTGTTACTTGAATATTCTGTGCACTTTTCAATCTTATTTTAACTCCGTCCCAACTTTTGTTGAGTGTGTTGCAGCCATCAAATTCTAAATTTGTGTATATCTACAAAATACAATTAAGTTGGTCAGTAAAACTATTGAAAATCTTTTCTTTGTACTTTTGTCAGTTAAATAAAGGTTCACGTGAATTAACATATCACAGATTTTTGTTTTTATTGCATTTTGGAAAATATCCCAACTTTTCTGGAAATGGGGTTTGTATGATAACTAACCTAATTCTGAATAAACAGTCAACACTTCAGGCTGACATTTACATCAGGAACCCCGATGAAAAATCTTGGCCTGAATCATCGGCTGTTTATTCTCAACAGATGCTGCCTCTTCCAAGAAGACTACAACCTTGTCATAAGGTTTTGAGGCTCGTGTGCCTCAATATCTCAGAGAGCTACATTGGCTGGAGTCAGGGCTTTGTGCTTTGGCTCTTGGTAGGGTCACCCATGCCAAACAGGTCAAAGGGCAGAGGCCAGACGAAGAGTGGTCCACCGGTCCTTCAGATTCAGAGGTTCAGCTCAGGGCCAACAATCCTGACTCGTAAAACAACATTATTACGGAAACAGCAATGAAGAATCCTTCCACATCTGATTGGCCAAGGACAGACAGATGCAGGACCTTTAATGCTGCCTGAAGCTCTAGACATAACGGGCAGCAAGTCTAGATGCTGCCTGACCTGCTGTGTTCCTCCAGTGCTTTGTGTGTGTTGAGGAGAGCTCCAGGTTTCTGGCTCAATGATAATGAAAGAACACTGATGCATCTGCAAGTCAGGGGTGTGGGAAGAGTCATCCAATACCGAAACAGGCCCTTTGTTCCATTGAATCCACGATCAGCAAGCACCCATTTACACTAATCCCACTCCGATTCTCCCATCACTTCTCTCGACCTCAACCCCCAAATTCCACCACACTGATCAACTAGCCCATCAAGCAGTACTTCTTTTCCAAAAGCTCCCTTCTGGAAAGTGCTACAGGACAATTAGAACAAAAACCATGCCATCGGTTTCTTCCCCCAGGCAGTTAATCTAATCAAACACTCAAGCTAGCCATCACACCCCCCGTCTCCTACCTCAGTCACAGCACTGTAAACACTTTAAACCCTTTTTATAATGCTCTTTACATTGTAATGTATACACATTTTAGTCCATGTCTGTAGTTTAGACCATAAGACATAGGAGCAATTTAGGCCATTTGGCCCATCAAGTCTGCCCTGCCATTCCATCATGGTTGATTTATTATTCCACTCAACTCCGTTCTCCTGCCTCTTTATGTTTTTTTTTGCACAATTCTTTACTCTTATAAGTGTTGAATATTGTTTTAGTTGGGTGTTGCGCCAGCATATCTCAGCTAATTCCCGATGCAATGGATTCTGGTTAATTGGGCCACATCGGGACCAGTATGTTTTGGACCAATTAAGCGGTTGTCCAAATTATCCAAAGTTTGATGGAAATAGTTAAAAAGATATTAAAAAGAAAACAAATTTCCATTTAACTGAGTAACAAATAACAGTGTAATTTAAATGAAATACAGAACAAATTAGAACTCTGTCAGTATTACTACAGTACTATAAAACTGTGTATTAGTTTGTAATGGTTACTGACAGAGGGATTCATCGAGTGTACGCTGGCATAGTACTCAATTGATAAACTATCCTTTCTTAGCCCCTTAAAGCATCATGGTTTAATGTTTTTCCCAATAACTAGCTATTTCTTTTTAACAGTTCCTGACATATTTGAATGGCATAACAGAGTTATATGATCCATTGCTTTCTTTGAACCTGATAGTGTTGTAGCAAAGGGAAACGTCTGACATGGCATGTTAAAAATAAAAGGTCTGTTTCACTGGCATTGTAGATATCATCTGCACAAAATTGTTGAAACAAGTCGGAGAGTTTTGTAGATTTCCATCTTTCTTGCCTTGTGCTCTCTTGAATTTAATGTAATGCTTTTACTTCCATCGAGACAGCCAACCATCTGTTGCTTAAAATCTTCATGACCCAGCTTCTTAGCCATCTCCTCTGACTTTTTTTTTTAAACATTGCTCCACTGACACCAGTTACAACAGAAAACTATTGATTGAGGTTCGCTTCAATATCAGGATCCTTATCTTTACATTTTCATTTTTGGGATGTGCCCTGTTGCTCCTCATTAATGCCCATTCTTCTCGCAGTTTATCTTGCCGATATATCAAATTGTAGATTTCAGCACACCCGTTAACTGTGCCAGCCAACGATGGGTGGTGTTAAGCAAATGGCTTTTAATTTGGTTCAGTAGGATAATTTTTTTGGCTAGTGTCAAATCTTTTCATGGCAAGGGTCTCAAAAATTATTTTAAAGTCAAATTAACAAAATGATCAAAGATGACTGCTTTTTGAATTGGCGTCCGTCGGCCCAAATGGATAAGCACACACAGCTGTTTGCTCTAAGCATGGTGTACTGTCTAAAGACAGCACAAGTGCACGACTGACTATCTCCTACCCTAATGAAGCGGCATAGTGTCCCAAACAAAGGGACTCTTGGCTTTTTTTCCCTCGATTTGTTTTTGTTCTTTTAAGAGTTGCTCCAAATAAGCAGCTGTCCCAATTAAGTGATGATTCAATTAATCAGAATCTACTGTACGTGGAAATGTATATGGTGAATAAAGATGGTTCTTGATCTTTGGGATGTAAACATATTGGAGGAGAACCCCAGTAATCCCACTGATCTGGTGCAGACATCCTCCTTGATGTCAGAGACAGTGGGTCTGAGAGCTTTTTTCTCCCCCCCCCCCCCACCCCCCCAAGTGACTGAAAGAAACAAACAGGTATAAGTGAGCTTAGATCACAGCCCACAGAACAGTACATGCCCTTTGGCCCACAATGTTGTGCTGAACCAATTTAATCAGTGATCAAATGACCAACTAAACCAATCTCTTCTGCCTATATCACGTTAATACCCTACCAGTTTCCTCACATTCATGCAACCATCTCAACGCCTCTTAAAAGTCCCTTATGTATCTGCCTCTACCATCACCCCAAGCAGCACATTCCAGGCTCCCACCACTCTCTGTGTGCCAAAAAAACTTACCCTCACGTCTCCTTTAAAACTACTCCCTCTTGCCTTAATTACTTGCCCTCTGGTATTAGACATTTCAACCCTGGGAAAAAGATACTGTCTGTCTACTCTATCTGATCTTAATCATAATCTTATAAACCTCTATTATTGGATCTCCCCTCAACCTCTGACACTCCAGAAAAAACTACCTAAGCTTGTCCAACTTCTTGTTATAGGCTATGCCCTCTAATCCAGGCAGGACCCTGATAAACCTCTTCAGCACCCTCTGCAAAGTCTGAGGAACAGGTCTCTCCAAGTCTGGGACATTTGGCTTCTCCCCAGCCAGGAATCTGAACAGCAGTCCGGCTCTCCTTATGGTCTCAACTCGAGAGCAAGGGTTCACAACCAGTATCGGTGAGCCAAGCGGACGGGAGCCCAAAAAGGAAGGGGAATTAAAAGGCAAGCAGAGGCACACAATTTCAAATGGCAGAGTGCCAAAGCTTTGACAGCTGGTTAACTAGGCCGGCGCTTTATTGCGAGTGTAAATTGCAACCACAAATGCGGTAAATGTTCGACTTGACAGATTTTATTATAAGGAGTGACAGTTGGCCAGGAGTGACTTACAGAGCCAAGTAGAACAGCAAAGATGTAAAATGGCAATTCTGGCAGCTTGTGATACAGATCAGAACATTTGAAACCTTGTTCCTGGGGAGAAGGCATGTTTCCCAAACCCATTCTCTCTGCAAACCCACACTGGAAGGTTCAGGATGATCAGAATATGATAATACAGTATGATAGACTCAGAGTCGTAGAACACAACAGCACAGAAACAGGCAATTCAGCCCATCTAGTCTGTGCTGAATCATTAATCAGCCTAGTCCCATCGACCTGCACCAGGAACCGAGCCCTCCATACCCCTCCCATGCATTCATCTATCCAAACTTCTCTTAAAAGCTGAAATCAAACCTCTATCCACCACTTGCACAGGCAGCTCATTCCACACTCTCACCACCCTCTGAGTGAAGAAGTTCCACTCAAACAGTTCACTTATTACTCTTAACCCGTGACCTCTAGTTCTAGACTCACCCAACCTCAGTGGATAAAGCCTGTTTGCATTTACCTACCTATGCTCCTAATAATTTTATATATTTATTTCTAGGGAATGAAGTCCTAACCTATTCCACTTTTCCCTATAACTCAGGTCCTCAAGCCCCAGCAACATATTTGAAGATTTAGTAATCACAAAGTACACTGCAGATGCTGTGGTCAAAGCAACACGTACAACACGCTGGAGGAACTCAGCAGGTCCTGATGAAGAGTCTCGGCCCGAAACAATGACTGCTGGTTTCCACGGATGCTGTCCAACCTGCTGAGTTCCTCCAGCCTGTTGTATGCGTATATTTGAAGATTTTCTCTGCACTCTTTCAATCTTATTGACATCTTTCCTGTAGGTAGGTGACCAGAACTACACACAATACTCCGTATCAGGTGTCACAAAAGCCTTATACAACTTCAACTTTAACGTTCCATCTCCTATACTCAATACATTGTTTTATGAAGGCCAATGTTTCAAAATCTTTATGATCCTATCTACTTGTGATGCCACTTTCAAGGAATTATGAATCTGTATTCCCAATCCCTCTGTTCTACTGCACTCCTCAGTGCCCTACCGCTCATCGCGTTAAGACCTATCCTAGTTGGACCTCCCAAAGTGCAACACCTCACACTTGTCTGCCTTAAGTTCCATCTGCCAATTTTCATCCCACTTTTCCAGTTGGTACAAATCCCACTGCAAGCTTTGATAGTGTTCCTCACTGTCCACTACACCCCCAATATTGGTTTCATCCACAAGTTTGCTGATCCAATTGAACACGTTATCATCATGGTAGCCTAGCTGCTCATGTAACACTTTACAGCGCCAGCGATTGGGGTTCAATTCCCACTGTTGTCTGAAAGGAGACAGTACATACTCGGCTTCTGGTTTCTGCCCACAGTCCTCAGATGTACAGGTTGGAGCTGGTAAATTGGGGGCATGCTATGCTGACGTCGGAAGAATGACGACGCCTATGGCTGCCCCCAGCATATTCTCAGACTGAAATGGTTGTTGACACAAACAAAGCATCTCACTGTTTCAATGTACAAGCGACAAATAAAGCTAATCTTTCGGCACACACATAAAATGCTGGAGGAAGTCAGCAGGTCAGGAGACACCTATGGAGAAAAATGAACAGTCGATGTTTTGGGACCCTTCTTCAGGACTCTTCGTCAGAAACGCACTTAAGCCCATTGCCCCTACTGGGACAAAGGCCATCGACAGCAGCGCCCTAGAGTCCTCTGTCCTGGGCCAGGCTTTCAAGTTGTCCTCAGGTGTAGCCCAACTTCAAAGATCCTTCATCTCCCAGGGATGGAATCTCTGGAACTCCTGCTGGCGTTTCTGTAGCTCTGGGTTTTTACAGGATGGAGTTACTAGCCCCTTGCCCAACCCTCCTCCTTTTGCAGCCGGGCTTCAGACTGTCCATGATAAGAGTTCTTCATCAGAAAGCTAATCTTTAACTCATTCACCAACATTTAAGCTTCACTGGAAACCTCAAGATTATCTAGCGTTTTGGGATGAATTGGGGATCCACTTTCAACATTAGTGGCCCTGAATTTTCATGATGTTCTTCAAATAATTCAGCCTTTCAGTCTCAATGTACCTCCCAAACAACACCTGTACCTGGATGCTTTGCCAAAATTGACAATGCTCAGTGAAAACATTTATTTATTTTTATTGAAGAGGAGCAGAGAGGGAATAAGAGGGCGGAGCCTAGTTAAAATGGCACTAAACAGTGAATCCTTCGCTTGCATCTTTGGAAACAGTTCTATTTCCATCTTTAATATCTCTATTTTTGTCCTTTCAGGGTTCTTTTGAAGACCCTGACCTGGAGTTACATGTTGACCTCAGTTCTTCGCGGGAATGGGACCCGCTCTCGGGATTTCACAACTGGCCGTTATCTGACATGCCAAGGATGCGGCCTAGAAGCTTCGCTCGCCTTTGGAAGCCCGGGATCTTGTGGCTCTGGAGACGGGTGGATTGAAGGTCGGTGTCTCGGCAGGAGATCGGTGTGTTGTGGGAGTCAGTGCCTGTGGTACGTCAAATACTGGGTGAACAAATAGTCTTTGGAGTACTGCAAGTCTGTGTCTTTGCTCTTGCTTTTTTTGTGGGTGCCAATGCTTTTTTTTGCCGGAGGGGAGAGGGGGGATCGTTGCTTTGCTGCTGCTTATGTGTGGGAGGGTGGGAAGCTGGGGGACTTTGGGGTTCTAACATTTAACTGTCGTTCATTCTTTGGGGCACTCCTCTGTTTTTGTGGATGGTTGCGAAGTAAAAGCACTTCAGGATGTATATAAGTTTCTCTGACATTAAATGTACCTTTGAAACCTTATTGTTTTGTTTAGTTAGTCATACAGTGTGGAAGAGGCCTTTTGAGCCTTGCTGCCCCAGCAGCCCTGAATTTCACCCGAAACTAATCACAGGGCAAATTACAATGACTCATTAACCTATCCAGTACGTCTCTGTGGTAGGAAACCAGAGCACCTGGAGAAAATCCACGGAGTGGTTGCTCAGAGACTCATTACAGAGGACGCTGGAACTGAACTCCAACGCCCTGAGCTAACAGCTGCAGTGCTCCTGGAATTCTCCGTCTAAAAAGCCGTGGACGCTGCGTCAATGAGCGCACTCAGGATTGAGACTGAATGAACACCCGTGGGCATTGCGAGCAAGTCACTGGACTGACAGTCCAGAGGCCTGGCAAACGATCCAGAGTATTGAGTTCAAATCCCACCACGGTAGCTGTGGAATTCCAATTCAGTTGATAATTCGGATCAACGACTAATCTTATTGGCGGCCGCTGCGGTAACATAGTAGCTAGCGCATCGCTTATGGCACCAGCTGGAAGATAGGGGTTCAATTCCCATCGCAGTCTCTACGGAATTTGTACGTTCTAACGGCCACACAAGTACGCACTTCTGACGCTAATTAGAAACTGTTCAGCAACAGTACACCGGGGAGCAAATTCTCTCTGTGACCCCATGGATTTCCTCCAAGTGCTCCGGTTTCCTCCTGCAGTCCAAAGACATAACAGTTGGTAGGCTAAATGGTCACTGTAAATTGTTCCGCGACTAGGCTAGGGTTAAATCGGGGGTTTCTGGGTGACGTGGCTCAGAGGGCCAGAAGGGCCTATTCCATGCTGTATCTCAATAAATAAAGTAAGCTTCTCATTGCATCTGTGCATTTGACGAAAAAATCCACTTTGACTTTAGATAGTGGTCATTTTACGCTGATGACTGCACAGGATGTGCGGCACACTGTAGACCCCCGTCTGGAGACGCTTGTCCTGGGGTTGGAGACCGAATGTCTGCCCGCACTTCGGCCATCGGCTGGGAGGGCGCACCTGGGTTTGTCCCCTTGCTGTCGTTACCTGTTGCTCTGCTGAACATTGTCAGCACGTCATGCTGGCGCCCGAATGCGTGGTGACAACTGCTGGCTGTCACTAGCACATCCTTGGGTGGCTAAAGCAAATGACGAATTTGACTGCATGTTTCGACGTATGAGAGATAAGTAAGTGGAATCTGAATCCGAAGTGCCGATACGTAGACTGAGTGCTGTGCATCTCCTGGAAGCCGCAGTTCAGCGTCAGGGAGCCTTCGCCAACAGCTGTCGAAATGTGCAGAGCTGCCCACGTCTGCCCGGGCAGCCACTGTTGGTAGAATGTAAAACAACAGCCCCTTGTTCACTGTGGGACAGTGTACTCCAGTAGCACTGAGTCACGCCAGGCAAACAAAGCTGAACTGTGGGACAGCTGCCAACGTAAACACTGTGAACTGGGGGTGAACTTCCACCAGCTGAGCTCACTTGATGCTGCGAGCACTTGAGAAACAACGGCAGTCAGCATCACACTGTCTACTCCCTGACCTACTCAGTGAAATGGGGACTGGAGCCAGCATCCAATGTACAAATGCAATGAAAAACTTACAGCAGCACCCCAGGCACACTGAATCATGGACAGTACTATGCAAAATTTTAGACACACATACAGTGTACAGCTGGGGTGCCTAAGACTTGTGCACAGTACTGCAGTAATTTTATCTATTGCACTGTACTGCTGCCACAAAAACAATTCATGAAATACGTGAGTGATAATAAACGTGATTATAGGTCTCTATTGTGGACAGAGAGTAGGAAGTGGGCGGGGAGAGGGGAATCATGTTTGGGAAGAGGGGAAGGGAGAGGGGAGGGAGCAGGAAGCACCAGAGAGGCATTCTGTAATGATCAATAAACCAATTGAATGGAATCAAATGATATTCCTGAGACACCTGTACCCACTCCACCCTCGACATTCTTCCTCTGCCATCTGACCCAGACCCTCCCCGCGGCACTCCACCCTCACCATTCCCAACATCCTTTGCTCCCGCTAGATTTACAAACTCGCTCTCTGCTCCACCCACATTGATGAATATGGTACTGTACAAAAGTCTTTGGCACCCTAGCTAATATAGATGTGTGTCGAAGACTTTTGCACAGTACTGTACGTAGCATTTTCAAAAAGTAAGGAATTATACAGATTTTTATCTCCAGCCTCTGTTGAATCAGCGACTTACAAGGCAAAGCAAGGAGAAAAAAAAAGGACGACGCAGAAGGGGGGGGGGGGGGAGAGAGGGGGGAGGGAGAGGGGGGGAGGGAGAGGGGGGGGAGGGAGAGGGGGGGAGGGAGAGGGGGAGGGAGAGGGGGGGAGAGGGAGAGGGGGGAGAGGGGGATGGAGAGGGAGAGGGGGAGAGGGAGAGGGGGGAGAGGGGGAGGGGGAGAGGGGGAGGGAGAGAGGGGGAGGGAGAGAGGGGGAGGAGAGAGGGGGAGAGAAGGAGAGAGGGGGATGGAGAGGGAGAGGGGGGAGAGGGAGAGGGAGAGGGGGGAGAGGGAGAGAGGGGGAGAGGGAGAGAGGGGGAGGGAGAGAGGGGGAGGGAGAGAGGGGGAGGGAGAGAGGGGGAGGGAGAGAGGGGGAGGGAGAGAGGGGGAGGGAGAGAGGGGGAGTGAGAGGGGGAGGGGAGGGGGGAGTGAGAGGGGGAGGGGAGGGGGGAGTGAGAGGGGGAGGGGGAGAGAGGGAGAGAGGGGGAGAGAGGGGGGAGGGAGAGGGAGAGAGGGGGGAGGGAGAGGGGGGAGAGGGAGAGGGAGAGGGGGAGGGGGAGAGAGGGAGAGAGGGGGAGAGAGGGGGGAGGGAGAGGGAGAGAGGGGGGAGGGAGAGGGGGGAGAGGGAGAGGGAGAGGGGGAAGAGGGAGAGGGAGAGGGAGAGAGGGGGATGGAGAGGGAGAGGGAGAGAGGGGGATGGAGAGGGAGAGGGAGAGAGGGGGATGGAGAGGGAGATAGGGGGAGGGAGAGGGAGAGGGAGAGGGAGGGGGGAGAGGGGGAGGGAGAGGGAGAGAGGGGAAGAGGGAGAGGGGGAGAGGGAGAGGGAGAGAGGGGGAGAGGGAGAGAGGGGGAGAGGGAGAGGGAGAGAGGGGGAGGGAGAGAGGGGGAGGGAGAGAGGGGGGATGGAGAGGGAGAGAAGGGGAGGGAGAGGGAGAGAGGGGGAGGGAGAGGGAGAGAGGGGGAGGGAGAGGGAGAGAGGGGGGAGGGAGAGGGAGAGAAGGGGAGGGAGAGGGGGGAGGGGAGAGAGGGGGAGGGGAGAGGGGGAGGGAGGGGGAGGAGAGAGAGAGAGAGAGAGAGAGAGAGAGAGAGAGAGAGAGAGAGAGAGAGAGAGAGAGAGAACAAAAATAAAGGAAGTTAGAGGAAACTGAGACAAAAACATTTATATTTCCTGGAAACCTGCCATTAGGGAAGCATGGTGGCATAGCTGTTAGCAGAATACCTTACACATTTTCTCTGTGAGACCGTGTTGGTTTCCTCACACGTTCCAAAGTTGTATGGGTTCGGGTTAGTGAGTTGTTGGTGTACTATATTGGTGCCTGAAGTATGGTGACTCTTGCGGCCTGCCACCAACAAATCCTCAGACTGTGTTAGTTATTGACACAAACAACACATTTCACTGTGACAAATAAAGCTGATGTATCAATCTCAGGTAAGCCCAGAAAGAAACTCAATGAAATGCTGTTAAGTGTAGTCACTTTTTTTAATGTAGGAAACACAACAACTAGCTTGTGTCAGCAAGATTTCAAACAGCAAATGAAAGTCAAGAGAAAGAATCGCAAGTGCAGGAGACCTGCAAAAGAATTTGTTGGAAGTGCTCAGCGAGTCGTGCAGCATCTGTAGAGAGAGAAACAGGTCAAGCACCACTTATCAAAACTGGGAGGAGCGAGGAGTAACCTTCCCTGCAACTTGCTTTCCCAGTACTGATGGAGAGCTCAGATTCTCTCTCCACATCTGCTGCCTGACCTGCTAAACATTTACAAAAGGCTCTCTTTTATTTTACACCTCATTGGCACTGCAGAATAGGTACTTTCCTTGGGGGGTATTTGCGCTAACAGGTAAATGCCTGCTGACTGGAGTCGAAGCCCGTTTTACCCTCATTCCTGTCCCAAGATCCAGAACAATATTAAACATGGTGCGTACCTGCCAGCTGCTGGTTAGAACATGGAACCAAGAGACAAGTAAAAGATTTTGATTTTCCCCATCAATAAGATCAAAGTTGGCCTTGTACTTTGTACATAGCCTCTGATTTCCCCTAATCTAAAAAATCCATTCATCTCAGCTCTAAATGAACTGAGAGAGAGAGAGGGGGGGAGAGACAGGGACTGTTAGTCTGTACCAGCTATCAAGCACCCAGTCATTCCCCCAGCCCATTTTATTCTCCCGATGTTTCTCTCAACTTCTCCCATACTCTACCACTCAACTACACACCAGAAGCCATCTGCACCGGCCAATCAGCCCACCAACCTGCACATATTTGGGATGTGGTAGCAAACCAGAACACCTGGCGGAAGCCCATGTGGCCACAAGGAGAACGTCCAAACCACACAGGCAGCAGGACTGAAACCGAGTCACCGAGTTCATCATTGCACCTTCCCCAAACACTGTCACACCAAAGTCCAATACTCTCCTTCCACGATTTAGCGACTCGTTCGTGAAGAGGAATATTAAAGTGAAATAGTGTCAGGCTGAGTGTCCCGATGTAATTGCCGGGAGACAAACAAACAAACGTGCAGTGAGAAACCTCGCGCGCGCCTGCGTTAACAGATAAAGAATGGGATCCACCTTCCATATTCAAAGCAAAGCTCTACTTCATTGCCAGGGAAACGGGCCATCACCCCAAATGGTCTCCACTGATGTTTAAGCTCCGTTCAATTCCTCAATCCCACATGTTTAGCTAGCGTCCCCCTCAAGCTGTTGATGTTCGCAATTCCATAACATATAGGAGCAGTATTAGGCCATTTGGCCCATCGAGTCTGCTCTGCCATTTCATCATGGCTGATTAATTTCCCTCTCTGCCCTAATCTCATGCCATCTCACCATATTCCTTCGTGCCCTGACCAATCAAGAATCTATCAACCTCTGCCTCAAGTGTACCCAATGACTCGGCCTCCACAGCTGCCTGTGGAAACGAATACCACAGATTCACCACCCTCTGGCTAAAGAAATTCCTCTTCATCTCCATTCTAAAAGGACGCCCCTTTATTCTGAGGCTGTGTCTTCTGGTCTTCGACTCCCCCCCACCATAGGAACATCCTCTCCACACCCGCTTCAACATTCAATAGGTTTCAGTGCTGTCCCACCTCATTCTCTGCATTCCAGTGAATACAGTCCGAGAGCCTCACATGACAAACCTTTCAATCCCAGAACCACTTCTTGGTTTATTCATTCCCTGTTTTATTAGTTTTTATACCCTCTGATATTGACTTGGGGCAGTCCCCAACAAGTGAATTCATTTGCTGTATCAAACAAGGAAAACGACAACCTTTGATCACTACACTCCTGGTTCGGCTGTACTCACCCAGGTTACTGTGTGTTGGTGACAAGGGGTTTGGAGACAGGTCAGCCACAGACCCTGAGAAAGAGACAGAGAAACAATGGTTGAGAGGCAACTTACAACACCTATCACCTAATTAATTATTAAGTGAATTCAGAATTATTAAATGCAGATAACAATCAACACAGCACTTGAATGAATTCTAAATGAGCTGAGCTGAATATGTCAGGAATAGCAAGGGTGGAGTGTCGTTGGGGGGGGGGCTGGGGGGGATAGGTGCCAGAGTTGGGGAGGGACATGGGGAGGTGGCAAAGGTACAGACACCAGGCAAGGTCATTTGATTCCAAACAATTGGTTTTTTTGATCATGCCCAAATATCTCTCTGGTGCTTCCCACTCCCTTCCCCTTTTCTCAACCATGATATCCCTCTCCCTGCACCCTTCCCACTCTCAGTCCATAATAGAGACCCAAATCAGGATCAGGTTTATCATCACTCACACGTCATGAAGTTTGTTTTTTTTTGTGGCAGTACAGTGTAATACATAAAATTACTACAGTACTGTGCTATACATAGCACCCTAGCTATGTATATGTGCCTAAGATTTTTGCACAATACTGTATGTGCACATTTTCATTTATATAAATGGGAATTAACTACCCTGATTGGATGCGACTGCAACCTTCTTCATCACCCCCCTTTCCACCAATCCTCTCCCCACCCAACAAAGCACTCACTTAAAATCCCCAAACTGAGATAATTAGCTCTCAAAGTGGCTCATT